>NC_083613.1:33838059-33960559 GCF_963584025.1 Labrus mixtus | reverse complement strand
AAAGCTTGGATGTCTCATAACTTTTTACAGCTCAACCAAGTCCAAGACATACCCGAGACCAGAGTGCTCCGAGACCGAGAAAGACCAAGACCAAGACCAAGACCAAGACTAAGACCAAGACCATATATATCTCTGAAAATCATCATCTAGTTTTTAGGGGGCGTGTCACTCACTTAGACCGTAACACCGGGAAGGTTGCGGCCGTAACCGGAGGATAAAAATCAAACAACAAATGATTTTAAGTATTTTGTTATTTAAAAAGAGGCGTTTTCCTTCTAATCACAGTAATGATTTGGAAAAATAGCCGATCAGAGGTGGTCTTGACCCGTCTGAGTCCGCCCAGTCTGAGACCGAGACAACTCCGAGACAGGGGCCCCTAAAAAAATGGTCTTCAGTACTACAACACTATTTAAAGCATTTAACAGAAAAAAATCAACATTTTTAGAAAGTATATGTTTCAACATCTTTCCCTCGGGCGTCTCAGTATTTTTGTCAAGGATTTCTTTAACATTCATGAGAGAATCAATTCACACTAAACTGAATTTATTCAGCATTGTTCCAATCAGAAGATCCACATGAGGCGGGACTGGAAGGTTGGTTTCATGTCATTTTGAATACTCGCCTGTTTTTTTGCTCTCTCTGCATTTAATGATTCTTTCATTCATCTTTTGTTTGTGTCACAAGTTACAGAAAATCATAAAAGCCTTGAAACACATTGACTTACAAAATGTGTGTGTGTGTGTGTGTGTGTGTGTGTGTGTGTGTGTGTGTGTGTGTGTGTGTGTGTGTGTGTGTGTTGGGTACCATGTTCATCTCTCTCCTTCTAGATCCATCTCTCCTCCTTCCTCTCCTCTCTGCAGCATCCCTCCTCTTGCTCAGCCAATCGCCTGCTCGGGATATGATCATGTGACGTGAAGCCACCAATGGCTCTCCACCAGGCACCGGCAAAAAGAGAGGAGTTGTCTCTCCCCCTCCCCTGCCCTCTCCTCTCCTCTGCGTGCGTCAGACGGTGTGTCTGGAGGAGAGTCGATGGATGTGGAGGATCCGTTCAACGAGCTCGCACACGTTTCTTCTTCTTCTTCTTCTTCACTCAGAGATCTGCGGCTCCGTCTCTAACCCCCCCTCCTCCCTCCCTTGCCTCCCTCTCTAAGGGAACACTCGGGGGGATGAATGGGGAGGCGATGGAGGGGAGCCCGGCACAGGAGCAGCAGCAGCATGCCGGTAACGGCTCGCACCTCCCTCCCCCTCCCACCATCACGCCGGCTATCCCCCCCTACGTGAAGCTGGGTCTGACCATCGCCTACACCATCTTCTACTCGCTGCTCTTCGCCTTCGTCTACGCCCAGCTCTGGTTGGTGCTGCGGTACCGGCACAAGCGTTTCAGCTACCAGACGGCCTTCCTGTTCCTGTGTCTGCTGTGGGCCGCCCTGCGCGCCCTCCTCTTCTCCTTCTACTTCAGAGACTGTGTCACCGCCAACGCGCTTGGACCCTTCGCCTTCTGGCTGCTCTACTGCTTCCCCGTCTGCCTGCAGTTCTTCACACTCAGCCTCATGAACCTCTACTGTGCACAGGTGAGGGGGGGGGGGGGCTCCAACAGGTACTGATAGAGCAGTGACTGCTGGTGGTACAAAGTCTGGTCCACATTTTCCCAAACAGAGCAGCTTTTTACTTCTCTCTGTGCTGCTGTGATGAAGGACGGTACTGTGGGGCGTGTCAGTGCGCTATGACATATCACTGATGGGTGTGGCTACAGAGAACATGTCTGGCCACGCCCACCAGTTATGCAACGATCGACCGGAGAGGGCAGTAGAGACCAAAGGGAGAAGAGACTTTCATGTTGTACAATTTAAAATCAAAGCAAAGAAACAAATTTGGCCCAGAGGACACAAATCATGCAAATTAGCATTTTAGCGCAAGTTGAATTTGTTCAACTGCGACAAGAAATCCGTTTGATTTTCTGCCTTGAAAGCCAATTGCAGCTCGAATGGATTCCAAAGATGCGGAATCCCTCAGAGGACATTCATCAATACATTTTATGAATGTGAATGAGTGTCTCATGGCTTCCGTAAAAAGTCACTCAAAAAAAATGCTTCTACAAAGATGCATCAGCCTGACTCGGACCTTTGATTAACTCGTCCTCGTGCTAAATTAGACTGGCTGGAGAACCGGTCAGAGATTAATAGGTTAGCTCAGGAAAAGAGTTACTCTCACCTCTGAAGCTCGTTATGGATTAGACATGGATTAGAAAGCGGAGAAACATTTATGCTGTTCGACTTCTGGGTCAAAGCCCGATGCAAGAACTGTGGAGCAAGCTCAGAACGCCAAGGCCAGTTTGGGTCCGATTGAGATGTATACACTCGTAGTGGCTTCCTCAGGTTTACTCTGAGCTTGAAAGCCTAGCTCCCGGGAGTTATTTGTGATTAATTTCTGTTGTACATTCGAGGCTTTGAATGATCTCGTTCCCAGACAAGATGGCCCAGAAGTCTGTTAATTTGATGGGCTTTGTTTGGGGGTAAAATGGGAAGATGAAGTGAAAACTGTTTTTTTGTGTTGCTCATAACGTCAGGTTTTTTGGGGTTATCAATGCAGCAGCTGCCTCTCTTCTTCACCCATTCATGATCAGCAGCAGGAGGATTCAGAAAATAGAGCAGAAATGAGACTCTTGACAGGCAGCTTTCAACCTCTTGTTCCTGAGAGCTGCGATGATGCAGAGCTCATTCCCTTAATGGATCATCTTCAGTCTAAAAGGGGGAACTAAAGGGATGAGGAGCTGCTATGAGACGTGTTCTGGTTCTGGAGACCTTTGGCAAAGTGTCCACAACCTGAGCTGTGTTGTCGTGGTTTTTACTTCAAAGCTTAGAAACCAACATGAGGGCTGGTTTAAATGGGAAAAGAATTGTCTGGTAGGTCGCAAATGGTAGATGGTAAATGGACCTGTGCTTGTTTAGTTCTTAAGTTATCTCAAAGGCGCTTTACAAAAGAGCATATGGGATAAGATGCAGGAAGGATTTCTCCTTTCTCCTGTTGTCCACACTCCCTCGTCGCTGAGGTTGAGGTCAGAGCAGGCCGTGCATGAATGAGGACGGCGGTGGTTGTGGTGACGATCAGGGACGTGGGGTGGCAGTAGTGCCTGATCACCTCGCTGAAGGTTGGGGGAGTTTGTCTACTCGAGAGCTTGGGCTCTGCTGCCTGGACAAGGCCTCCTGGGCTTCTGGCACGGAATGGGGTAGACAAGTTCCCACAACCTGAGCTGTGTTGTTGTGGTTTGTCTTCAAAGCTTCAGAACCAACACTCTCCAACACTCTAGTTGTTTTAAACAGACTGACTTGAAGGTGAAGGGAAAGGTTGTTTTAACCTGAGAGTACTTTACTTGCTGTGTGCTTTTATTTTGAAATAAAGTAAGGCCTGTCTGGTAGCTGGAAGGTTAGGACAGGAAGTTAAGCACAGAAACAGGAAGTGGTAAGAGATCCAAAACTGAAATCAAACTGCTCAAAGGAATGGTAACAAAGGTCAATGTGTGATGTCATAAGGTGGATATTACTTTAGACTCGTCAGCTGAACAGTTTAAAGAAAATAAAATTGTAGTAATGTGAGTTGACCTGGTCAGCAGACTTGTAGCAGCATTATGGATCAATTGTAGACTGTTGAGGGAGGCAGGAGAAAACAGGGAACAACATTTAAGATCAATCATTAATATGGGGAGAATAAATAGGCAAAAGTACGAGAGGTATGAGACCGATAAAATCTGTAAAACTGTAAATCCATCCTTTTTCATCCCTTAACAGGTCTACTTCAAGGCAAAGTCCAAGTACTCACCTGCCCTGCTCAAGTACAGGTAACTCCACTCTATCAAACAATTCACCAAAAAGTTAATCTACAGAATGTCCTCTGTTCAACTCCAACGAAGGGCAAGCAAAAATCCAATGAAACACAAAGGTGTAACTATTGTTCTTTCAAAGAGACGACTTGTTTTGGTCTTAGCAGCTTTCTCTCCGCCTCCTCACCTGCAGACTTCCTCTGTACCTGGTCTTCTTGGCCATCAGTCTCCTCTTCCTGGTGGTTAATCTGGTCTGTGCGCTGCTGGTCAAAATGACCGCCGCGGACGTCAAGACCATCGTCCTGGTGAGGGTCACCATCAACGACAGCCTGTTTGTCCTCTGCGCCATCTCGCTGTCCGTCTGCCTCTACAAGGTGGCCAAGATGTCGCTGGCCAACATCTACCTGGAGTCGAAGGTAAAGTCCCCGGTTTATATAAAGATTTCCAACATGGGAAGGGACGGTCTAAACCTTATCGAGGGCCCACATGGCACCTAATGAGGCTGTGCAGATTTGGCACTATTTCACCAATATTTAAAGAAAGTACATTAGACCAAACAATCTTAACTTCAACCCAGTGACTAACTTTTTATAATAATCCAATTTTGAAACTGAAGATGATGTAGATCTCTGGGAACCCCAAGACCAGCAGTTAGCCTTAAGACTTCCAGCCATGACTTCCTGTTCCATGTGCTGCATTGTTTACAGTCCAATAAACAACTTCAGAAGGGTTGTTCGGATAAAATAAACTCTCATTTCTTGGTTCATTACATCTCCCAGAGGAACGCCCACTCATCTGTTTCCTGTGAGTCTCAAATTAACTGTAAATAGTAAGTTACCCAGCGGTTTCATTCTGGGTTACTTCAGCGGTATGAACCTGGAAAAGGAACTGTTTTTCCTGTGATTTGGTCCTTTACACACAAAGTCTGTTTTTTTGAAGCATGAATTGAAGCTACTTGTTCTTTTAGAAAGAGGTGAAAATAACCGATCTGTGGTGGTATAGATTTAAAATCCAGAGTCCGTCCAGTCTGAGACCAAGACAAGTCTTTCAAAAAGTGGTCTCTATGTGTTCTATCTAGTGGTCTATTTAAAGTACTACAAAACTACTGTAATCCATTAAAAAACTTTACGCACAGACACCTCGCACACTGAGTCCGATGGGTTTATTTTTCTATGTTTTGGAAATGTTTGCAGTATGAGACAAAATGTCTCGTACTCATCACGCGTCACGAGTGAGCAAGCAGTGAAGAAGATTTTGTAGTTCTTGCACTCCTTGAAAAAGAACAAAAAAACGGACGGTCCAAGAGCGAGGAGAGTTTCTCCTGTCGATTCAGATTTTTCCTTCTTGTGTTCAGGGGACGTCGGTGTGTCAGGTGACTCTGATTGGCATCATGGTGGTGCTGCTGTACTCGTCTCGGGCGTGTTACAACCTTGTGGTGCTCGCCCTCACCGACATCGAGACCATCAACTCCTTCGACTATGACTGGTACAACGTCTCCGACCAGGTGACGTCTAATTTAAGGTTTACAAATGGTTGCTAATAGTGAGTTTGTGAATGTCTTGACCAATGATTCGTCGACTTACCTCCAGGCGGACTTGCGGTCGTCGCTGGGAGACGCCGGTTACATCGTGTTCGGGGTGATTCTGTTCGTCTGGGAGCTCCTGCCCACCTCGCTGGTCGTCTTCTTCTTCAGGGTCAGACGGCCGCCTCAGGAAAGGGTGAGTCAGGTCACCCAAGTCGAGGCTTCACTCCACCTCCTTATATCTTCACTGACGATGACTCTTGTCCTCCGCAGAGCACTGCTGGGATCCCAAACCACGTCCTCTCCTCCAGAGGATATTTCTTTGACAACCCTCGTCGATACGACAGTGACGACGACCTGGCGTGGAGCATCCCTCCCCAGAATGCATCAGCAAGGTATGAAAACCATTCTCGACTTACCGTGACCCTGTTGTGATGTTGAAGCAGTTACACATTTATTCATATTAACTTGGGTCAAGTGTGTTGAACAGTCAGACTTTCAGTTAAGCTAAGCTAACAACAGCTAGCTTTAAGCTTTATTAGACGAGAAGCAGACTGCCTTACAACCGCTCGAGTTGAGTTTAATGACCACCTTACACCAAACCACAGAGGTCACAGGAGTGCGCCCAAACCTCGAGCAAGACTCAAGATTTTATTCTGACTTTTTGAATTTTTCTGAGACTTTGAAATAGCTTGGAAAGGTGTTTGGTGTAAGAAGAGCATGAACTGGAATCAGACCACGGCTGCTCTGTTTCTCTTTGATTCAAAAAATGAATGAAGATCTGACGTATTTTGAAAGTTTTGTTTCTTCACGATACCATTGGACATTAAAATATCAGAGAGTGTCTCGTCTTAAAACATGTGGTATCGAAAAGTACATTTACAGTCTCCCTTCTCTCTGCAGTCTCTCCTCCGACTGTTACGACTGGGGCAGCCGTCACAGCAGCTTCACCGTGCACACCAACGGGGACGAACAGCGCCTGACGACCGCCACCGCGGGAGAGCTCCACCCTTACCCATAATCCCTCTCTCTTCACTGTACAGCACCACTTCTGCACTTTGACACACCGATGAGTTATTTATTGTGTTTCTTATCACCACTGATGTAAAAGTTTGTAGCAGAGCTCCCATACGAGTTAGTTCACGTTTGTAGAATATCTGAATTAATCATCAGGTTTTATACAAAGTTTCTGTCATGTTGGTTACATAACAAGTAGGTCAAAACTGCAGTTCCTCAAGTGTCCACTAGAGGCTGTCTCCTGCAGTGAGTCAGTCCCCATAGAGCTCCATGTTAAAATGAGGTTAGAACGTAGAAAGGTTTACAGACCCATGCAGAGCTGGATAAACACTGAAGCTTCAGTGTCCACCACATGGTGACCTGCGTGAGCATCAACTCTAGAGAGGAGGGGGGGGGGGGGGGGGGGTGGGGGGGGGGGGAGACAGCTCTCTACAATGTTTAGAATTTAGACTGCAGTACCCATTTTAACCACTAGGTGTCAGTTACATATTGCTCCTTTAAAGCATCAGAGGATGACCAAAGACGTTTTCAATTCAACCTGAGGGGATCATGAATGTGGGAACCAAATCTGAGGGTTATTAAAGGTCACATATTCTGTAAAACACACTTCACCATGTTCCTCTAACTCTAATATGTGTCTCTAGTCTGTCTACTAACCCCCCAATGATGAGAAAAGTCCATCCTCTCCGTCTTTAGCCTGCTCCACTTTTCAGAAAATGTGTGCTCAAACAGGCCGTTTGGAGGTTTTCCCTTCATGACATCACAAAGGGCAGTAGCCCCTCCCCCAGGTGGGTGACACTCCCACAGCTAGGTGTTTGTTCTGTCCTCTGAGTCTGACTTTTCACCGTAAACAATAGGGCATGGAGCGAGAAAGCCCGAGACACCCAAGCCCTTCCAGAGAGGGGGCGTGGTCAGACACAGCTCATTTACATATTTAAAGGTACAGACACAGAAACAGCCTGTTCTGAGCAGGGCTGAAATAGAGGGGTTTATAGACATGATCAAATACAGGATCAGAGTGGATTTAGAACAAGAAACTTCACACACATGTTGAAGAGGAGCTCTGAGACTTATTTAAACCAGTTGAAGAGGAGGAGGGTATGTGACCCTTAAAGCCCTAAAAAAAGGCTCAGTTTCAATGATTTCTCTGTAATAAAATAAATCAAAGTAGATCCAGTAAATATCCGGACTTTCTTCAGAATGACTGTGCGGGAGCTCTGCCTCACAGATGTTTTATTGACCTGCAGTCTGTTGACGATGTTGTGATGAATGTTTCCTGATTGGTCGAGGAGATGACTCAGATGATTTAATTAATGTGGCACTTTTAGAAATTTTCTCTCTAAACTCCGCGAACCCAGACTGGAGATGTTGAATGTGGATTTTAAGGTTTCTTCTGAGAAGGCCCACATTTCACAATCTGATACCTTTAAATAAGAATTTTATTAGATTATTTAACTTTAAACTGAAGCTTTAAATTCTTGGAAAACTCCTCGGTTCTTGACTGGAACAGAAGTCAGAGTGTGTGAGACTCGTGCACGTTGTGATTTCACTGGATGGATATTCTGTAAATATATATATATATATGAAAAACAGACAGCTGAAGACCTCTGTGTTATTATAACTTAGATTATAAATTAAAACATGTACTGTTTTGGTTTCGGTTGGGACTCGTCTGAAAAAATGGCAAACTTATTTTTTTATTGTGAAATTATTTTGGATTTCCAGATTTTATTTATTATAATTATTTAGGCTGTTTTCTTTTATTTTGATAGGACAGCTGAAGAGAGGAAATGTAAGGATGAGACAGAGAAGGGGACGACATGCAGCAAAGGGCCGATGTCGGGTTCAAACCCAAGGCTGTGGCGATGATGACTATAGCCTATGAGAATGCAGACATAAATAAAGTCCCCGTGATGTGTAGTTCTCAGGGAACTGGAGAGTTCCTCTTCAAAAAGTCCCCAGAACCGTTCGGTCCTAAACCCAGTGTTGAAGTTTGCTTAAAAAGAAAAACTCTATATTTGTAACTGACGCAGGTTTTGTAAGATATTTGTAAAGCTGTACACTCTCACATTGTGTATTTATTTATTTATTGTGCCTCATTTGTGCGTTTGTGACGTGTCCACACAGAAAGTAACACCTCAAATAAAAAAAACGTGTTCTGATGTCGTGACAACAAACGTGTTCTTTCCTTCATCATGTTACCTTCACAAACTATTTCGCTCATTTTCATTCCTCTTAGTTTGAAAGTCTGGTCTGGACATTTCGGTTTGTCCACCTTCAAAACAAAACCACCACACTTCAGTTTGTCCACCTTCAAAATAAAAGCACCACACTTCAGTTTGTCCACCTTCAAAATAAAAGCACTTCCTGACATTGTGGTTTCTGATACATGAGAATGGTATACATCTCTACATTTCTGAGCCAGTAGAGCCAGTGGAGGTCATGAGGGATGGGGGTGATGTGGTCAGGGAGTGTGTGAGGAGACGAGCAGCAGAGTTCTGGATATGTTTCTTGAGTGTTTTGAATGATGAACCGTAGATGAGACTGCCGCAGTAGTCCAGTGTGGAGGTAATGAATGTGTGGGTGAGGGTCTCAGAGGCTGGAAAGGAGAGGGAGGGACGGAGTCGGGCGATGTTTCTGAGATGGAAAAAGGCTGTGTTTGTGCGATGCGTTTGTAGGTTATTGAAGGTTGTGAAAGAAGAAAACCAGATTTCAGTAATGTTCAGAAATATTTATTCCTCTTGTCAAATAAATAGAATCAACAGGTACACACATCGACATGGTGCAACTATTTATATTCATAAAGATCTGAGAGAAAAACAGAGAAAACGTGTGCTGCCTTTTACAAACTTTACAGATTCAACATGAGGAGCGAGAAAACTCTCTGAAGCAGATTCCTATTTTTTTTTTTAAAGTTTTGTCTTTTTTTGTTTGAAAATAGCGGTTTTTAGTTTTAAGGCTGACGAGCGGACGATGAACGACATCCGGCTGCTGGAGGGCATGCAAGGCTCAGAGGACGCATGCATTCATCTCTCACACACACACACTCATATACACACACACACTTTCTGAACACCTCACACAGAAAGAAACAAAGAGGATAAACTTTTGTATTTTGATCTTAAAAACTTGCACTCTCGGATGGAGGCGGACAGGTTCCACCAAAATTAATTTTAAGCTGCATCGTTTATGAAATTTTAAAAATTCTTTAAAGGTCACATATTCTCCTCCTCTTCAACCAGTTTAAATAAGTTTAAGTTTCTTGTTCTAAATCCACTCTGATCCTGTTTTTGATCATGACTATAAACCCCTCTATTTCAGCCCTGCTCAGAACAGGCTGTTTCTGTGTCTGTACCTTTAAATATGTAAATGAGCTGTGACTGAACACGCCCCCTCTCTGGAAGGGCTTGGGAATCTCAGGCTTTCTCGCTCCATGTCCTATTGTTTACGGTGAGAAGGCAGATTCAGAGGTTCAGAACAAACACCTAGCTGTGGGAGTGTCACCCACCTGGGGGAGGGGCTACTGCCCTTTGTGATGTCATGAAGGGAAAATCTCCAAACGGCCTGTTTGAGCACACATTTTCTGAAAAGTGGAGCAGGCAGAAGACGGAGAGGATGGACTTTTCTCATCATTGGGGGGGTTTGTAGACAGACTAGAGACACATGTTAGAGTTAGAGGAACATGGGGAAGTGTGTTTTACAGAATATGTGACCTTTAATGTGTGAGTTGATTTCAAGGAAACTGTTATTAATATTGTACGAAAAACATTATTTATCATGAAATTTAAACTCATTTATTTTTTTAAATTACAGACTTTTCAACTGTTTAACGTTGATGTAACCGTGGAAACCTCGTTTAGACAGCATGGCAAGCTTCAACAAATACAACTTAAAGTGAAATCACGTTTTTAAACTGCAGAGCTGAGAATGATTAAGAACAAATGAAACGCCTCCTCGGCATCACAAAAATACTCATACACAAAAAAAAGGCAACGTAAAAATCTTTGGTCCACGTCAAACTTCAGCAGAGAGTCAAATAAAACGTCAAAATGTGACGCGTCTGTACTCCTGCCGAGGCGTTTATCATAAACTTCTTAAATATAATCTTATATAAACAAACGTTAAAGCTGCGGACACCACGGCTCAACACCAAAGGAAAAGAAAATATCCCAAACCTGCAGTTCCTCTAACAGCCACTAGGTGCTAACATCAGCTATAGACTCTCTCTCTCATATATATATGTAGAGAAGACAGGCGGCCCTCTATAGTTCGCTCCTCTCTGGCTCCGCCCTCTTGTCCAAATACGGTCACTTCTGGTTCTAAAATAAATATAGACGGCAAATGAAACCTGCCACCTGCTTTGATTGACAGCTCGCTACCATGGCGATAACTAGTAACACAACTGTCATTCTCAAGCTCCTCCCTCTTTTCCAAATATGGTCACTTCTGGTGGCTACTTCGACATCTCATACACAGCCTCTTTTTGCAACAAGATATAACTTGAAATCGAAGGTGTAGATAATAAATTTAACGTCCTCTATGCTAACCTAAATAATACAAAAAATTAACCGTTACGAGCAGATCAGCAACTTAAGGTTACATTACCGTTTTTGTCAATGGAGCCTGGTGTCTACGAAAAGCTTCTTACTCTTGAACAAAAAGGTCTTTCTGTTAAGTAGAGTCAACACTCATTTAAATTTTCAAAACAAAGGAGTTGCTGGTTTACCACTGCTTCAACGTCTAGTATTTTTAAGTTAATGTGTGCAACACAATATGATTGACTGAATTATTTTGATTCTGCGTTTAAATCTTCAAAGTCAGACATAAACACAAACAAACTTGAGGACTGAGGCGGCGGTAGACCAGCAACTCCTGTGTTTGGGAGGCACTGGTAGACCAGCAACTCCTGTGTTTGGGAGGCAGTGGTAGACCAGCAACTCCTGTTTGGGAGGCACTGGTAGACCAGCAACTCCTGTGTTTGGGAGGCAGTGGTAGACCAGCAACTCCTGTTTGGGAGGCAGTGGTAGACCAGCAACTCCTGTGTTTGGGAGGCACTGGTAGACCAGCAACTCATGTGTTTGGGAGGCACTGGTAGACCAGCAACTCCTGTGTTTGGGAGGCAGTGGTAGACCAGCAACTCCTGTGTTTGGGAGGCAGTGGTAGACCAGCAACTCCTGTTTGGGAGGCACTGGTAGACCAGCAACTCCTGTGTTTGGGAGGCAGTGGTAGACCAGCAACTCCTGTTTGGGAGGCACTGGTAGACCAGCAACTCCTGTGTTTGGGAGGCACTGGTAGACCAGCAACTCCTGTTTGGGAGGTCAAATTACTCTTGCATGGATAATCTCAGCAGTGCTGTTATTGCATCTCGGGCTTGATCCGTTCTCTGCAGCTTTTGGTTAAAAATATAACTTTAAGTTTGGGTACTTTTTCGATACTATCGGTCATCACAATAACAGAGAATGTATCGTTTTTAAGCAGGTGGGATCAAAATGTATTTAAGTATTAAAACTCTTGACAACCTAAGTTTCTAGCATTTATGCCTCTCTCACATACACAAAGTAACTCGCACACCTTGTAGGAAGCCGTCATAAATTAGGCCTGAGATGGCGACCATGAGAAGGTTGGTGCCGATCCTCAGACTTCAAGCGACAAAATTCTCTTAAGACAGCAGACGAAGAAAACTAGAGCGAGGAGGACACTCCAAAAAAACAAAACAACAACAAAAACAAAAATAGGCAGCAGCAGACTGTGTCAGTTCCGTCTGAGTGGTCTTATAAACGCAAAATAGTCTCTAAATCCTCGCAAGAGAGACGTGAAAAATGTTCAAATCAGGTTCACAAGTGTGTAGAATCCAACAGGATGTGATGTCAGCAGGGGGGCGGGGCCAGCAAGAAAGAGAAATGGAACGTGGAGAAGATTTTCAAAAATGTTCCTCGACTTGATTCGATCAAACTCAGTCACAAACATAAAGTGGGTCTGTTACCAAACTTGGATCGGTCGCAGTTTGGTCCGTGACATCACTTCCTTCCAGATGTTTAAGCACTTCCTTTTAGGGTTTTGTCTAAAATGGTGACCGTTCATTTTGACAGGAAAGGTCAAAAATGTGTCTCTGACATGGAGGGAAAAAACACCAGGAGAAGTTTTTCAGAACCTGGAGAGTTTTCTGACGAAGGCAAGAGACGGCAGAAGAGTTAACATTCATGATCTAACAGACCGAGGAGAGGAGGAAGATGAGGAGGAGGAGGAAGAGGAGGAGGAGGAGGAAGATGAGGAGGTGGATGAGGAAGAAGATGAAGAGGAAGAGGAGGAGGAGAGGGTTGTTGGTATTAGAGAGAGCATTTTGAGGTTTTTTTTTGTTTGTTTTTTTCCTTTCATTCTGATCCTGGTGTCCATGAAAAAGTTCTTCTTCTGGGCGAGGATTACTCCTCGTTGCAGTTCTCTGTGGGCTGGCTACTCCGCCTACTGGCCGGGTGAGGCATCACCTCCTGTTACCTATTCTCCTTCAGCAGCAGGCGGAAGTTGTGCAGCTGATGTATGCTGGTGGACAACCTGACGGAGAGAGAGAGAGGGAGAGAAAAGAGAAATTACAGACATTTATTGAAGTATATCGCCCAACAGGGGGCGCCACCAGCTGCAGAGCCGTTTTCTGGTGATATATTTAAATATACATTTAAGGGTTTGCCAGTCAATCAGACAAAGAGCGGCTAACGTACCGGGCGAAGCCGTTTATTAAGGCGACGATCTCCGGCCGGGTCAGCTGGAAACCTTTGGAGGGGCTGTGCTCTGGGAGGTTCTGGATCTCCTTCTCAGAGAAGAGGATCTTCAGGGCCGTACCCAGACCCTGAGTCTGCACACGACATGAGGGAAACACAAGAAACCCGTTTGCAGAAGAAATACAGACGGAAATATTTTACATGACATTAAGGTTAATGCAGGCACGGCGTTATGGGCACGGGCCCGCCCACTTGTACGATTGGTCCATCCCAATGACTGGGACAGAACAGAGACTTACCTTGATATTTGAATTTAACGCCTTAAATACAGGTTCCCATTGTGACAGCACGTCATGTTTTTCATCTGAAGGCGCTGGGGATCAAACCCCCGACCTTCTGGTTGAGAGACGACTGACTCTACCAAAATAAATGCTACTAAGCCATCAACTCATACACGGTGAAGCCCCTCCCTACTTCAAAGAACTGCTCACCTCACAAACCCTCACAGGAAACCTCTGATCTCCTCGTTCTAATTTTGCCAAACCCCCCAGGACTAAGCCTTTTACTCTGCTGCCCAAAAGATTGTGCAATGCTCTCCCTGACCACCGGAGGGTGCCACATTTTTTTATGCTCTTTCACATTTGCTTCAAATTTAATCTCTCAAGGATGTAGGTCCACTTCTCCCTCGTCCATCTCATCCACTGTGACGGAGGCTGCTTGTGAGAGAGTGGCGTCCTGAGACCGACCTATCCAAGAAAACAACGAAGGAGAGACAGGAGGTCGAGCTGGATGTCCCCCGCCCCCACTGATCGCTCCCTCTTTGTCTTTAAAGCACAAACAGACCTCTTCTGTTGACAGACAGTCAGCGCAGAGCTCCGCCCTCTCGCTCTAATTAAGTCAAAAGAGCTTTTTATTAAAGGTGTAAAGACTTACCTGCATTTTCCCCCACAGGCGACATTTACTGCAGCCGACGCAGTCCATGATCCTGGAGATGTTTTTAAAATGGAGACGGAATTCCTCCTGAAACATCAAAGAAAACAAACGAGCATCTTTTTAATAGGAAGTCGATCAAGCTGTGATGACGCAGACACACAGACTGAAAGACGGTTTATAAGTGTTTGTACAAATACTGTATGCAGCTATTTTGTAGGACTAACAGCAGGTTAATCCCCGTGTCCACATGCCGTTTTTTTCCAGGAAGAAAAGCGCTGGCTGTGCGCTCGGGAGGGCTTGCATGAAGCTGGTCCGTCCTGTCTCCATGACAACAGTCTGTTGACAACGGCCACTTTGTCAACACCCACTGCTCCGTTACTTTTTACTGCATGATTTTTTTAGTTTAGATCGTTTATTTCCCGATCAGACGCGGAGCGAGGAGGATGTGGGGTACAAGTTTTTCTCTGATGTTGACACAGGTCAAAGGTCAACATTTTAATCACTGATGTGGATATTATTAATGCAACGTTATCTCCACTTTGTAAAAGAAGCTAACGAGCTCTGCAGAGTGAGGGGAGAGAACCCGGGAAAGGGAAATAGAACGCGGGCGGTGCTCGTGAGTAGTTCAAACACTTTCCCCGTTTTCAAACTCTTCATGACCTCAGACGAGACGTTTGAGGTTTGTTCTCACCTTTAATATTTTTGCTTCCGTCTTGTGTCCGGCGAACATCGACTTCTCGTCAAAGTGCATGGGGAACGCTCTGGAAGACAAAAGAGAGGTTAGTCTGACCTCACACGGGTTTATGAATACATAAACAAACAAACGCAGGGCCGCGGCGTCGCACCTGATCTCGTTGAAGATCTGCAGCAGCAGCTCCTTGGTGGCCGAGTCCTCCTGCACGTTCCCCGTGTACAGGTTGACGAAGGCCCGCTCAAAGTACGGCGCCACCTTGTAGAGCGCCCGAAGCTCGATCAGGTACAGGAAGTACAGGTTCTTCAGCCGCCGCGTGCCCTCGCCCTTCGTCTCCGCCGTGTCGAAACGCTGCCGGAACTCCTGAACGTTCGGACCCCAGACGGAGCGGCCCCAGCCCTCTGAGGGAAACCACAGCGGAGAACAATTAGAGGTGACTACATGTTGTTCGGGGTCTTTTAACTGGGACATATATTTGTGTTATTTTTCAGCCTCGAGCGGTGAAACTGTCTGTAACGTCTGCAACAAAATAAAGTCAGTCTACTAGAAGTTTGTTTTTGTCTCTGAACTGTCTAAACCAGAGGTCTCCAACAGGTAGCCCGGGAGCTACTGGTAGCTTGCCTATAGGATGACCGACTGTGTTAAAATTAAAAAAAAAAAAAAAATCTGACAACAGTTAATGTACCTTTTCCCACTATTCATATATTTGGCCCATAAAAACAAGTGTAAAGTTGTGATGTTTTCTTGGACATTGATGTGAATTTTCAGCAACATAGCTTACAATAAGAAGTGTAAAATATTCATGTTTTTTTCTTGGACCTTGAATTGGAATTTAGTAGAAAGTGTCTGACAGCGTTACCCGACAGCGTTACCCGACAGCGTTACCCTGCAGAGACCTTTTTGTTACAGAGGAAGAGGGTTCTTTAAAACCACAAACAGCTGTTACATCTCTCTCTACAAACACATTCACAAAAAGAGCAAGAAGCTCACAGAACAGGGAAGTTGTCGAAACCACTTTCTAACGACGTTTTGAGATTTATTCCTCTATAAAATAAAAGTGAGATGAATCCTCTTGAAGTCCCCGAGCGTGACCCGAGCTGCTCTAATGTTTGACAGACTTTATGTTTACAGAGAAGAGTGAGCTGTACCGTCCAGCAGGTACTCGGCACACAGGTGGAGGTTGATGCTGCTGTGGAGGCCTGAGATGAGTCTGTAGAAAACTCTCTTCTCCAAACACAGACCTGCAGAGAGAGTTCACAAAGAGACGCCTTTCAATCATCCCATAAATGAAAGGAAAGATCCAGAAAGAAGAGTTTCAGCCGACACACATGTTCTGCTCGATCTGGAGCTCCTGGGTCCATCGCTCATCCCAGGACCAGCATCCTGTACCTCTCCCTCTCCCTCAGACCTGCCTGCACCATGATTGATGGACTAATGGACTGATTTAGTCCTCTTAGCGGCGCACTCTTCGACACCTCCCACCACATCCTGCTTTCATTAACCCACATGTTCACCACTAATGATACACACTAAGATTTTGTGATAAATTATCCGTTTAAATTCTGCAACTTCTGACTCCTCCCGCCTTTTTGCCATGGCCGACGAGCCGAGCGATGACGATAAGGAAATAAACCAGAGAGGAGATATGAGAGCTGCAGCTCGACTCTTCACACAGCGAGGCTGCGGAGGATGACAGGAAACACGGCGTGCATGTTGACATTGCGTCTGAGGATGTTTCTCACCCTACAGAATTACTCTTAATCATACTCGTTACCACCTTCAGGTTGTGAAATAAGAAATGCTAAACTTGTCTTTCCTCACTAAAGATGCAGCTTCATTCAGCGGCTTCGACTTCAGTAAAGGATGAAATGTTTGTGAGCAGACGGAGAGAAAAGAGAAAAGCGTGAGGAGGATCTCACCTTCCAGCCAGTTGTAGAAACCCTCTCCTGCTACATGACGGGTGCGACAAACAAAAGAAGAAGATCAGAGTTTTATACAAAACGGCTAAGAATAAAGTCACGCGAGACATTTAGGTTTTTACTCACCGTCGTCGTCTCCTGAGAACAGAAACACAGAGAGAGAGAGAGAACAGAGCTGTGTTAGATCTCTGACATTTGTAAACACACACGCTTCTGAAAACATTGAAGTAAAAAGTATTTAATAACGATGTGGCTTTAAGTATTCAGCTGAAAAATAATTTAAAGGTCCAATCAGTGAGATGTGTAGAGAGTGAGATGATAAAGGTATCTTACTATATGATCAGACATTAAGGAAACATGTTGAAGTGCTGGCTTCTCTGACAACAATGCAGCAGCCAGTATGTCCTCCTTCTAACTTTAGATTCTGCTCCTGAATGCTCTGGATTTGTTTGGACCAGAGAAGGTAGGCGCTTTTAAGACACCCCCCACACGGCCGTTTTGGACGCCCCTCTGTTTGTCAGATATGAGAGCAGTTATCAGGTCAACAGGTGTTGCAGTGATGGAAGCGGGCAGGAGAAGTGGTTCAGATAGAAGTGATTGTACCCGACCTAAAAAGCCTCTGCATGTTTCTAATAAGCTCCACGAGCAGAAACGTGCTCAAACTAGGATCAATATTGGAGATGCTTTTGAAAAATGGAGAGAGGTTAGAACACAGAAAGGTTTACAGACCCATGCAGAGCTGGATAAACACTGAAGCTTCAGAGTCCACCACATGGTGACCTGAGTGAGCATGGACTCTACAGAGGAGGAGGGGGGGAGACAGCTCTCTATGATGTTTAGAATCTGGACTGCAGTACCCATTTTAACCACTAGGGGTCAGAGTTACATATTGCTCTTTAAGAAGGTTGTAGAATATTCCTGAGCAGAAAGGTCACAACAACAAATATTTGAATTTGATGAAAGTCAAACTCACCTCTGCTGGGAGCCAGAGGGTTCAGAGGTCTGTACACCGATCTGGGCCTGCACACAAAGTAAACAACACTTTATTATTAACTCATCACAGAGTCAGACGAGCAGGAGGAGGATATTCAACCGATCCATGATGAACATTTTCACACAGATAACAAAACGACGTCGCTTCTTTGAACACAAAGAAAAACATTACATGTTGTTTCCGCTGCTGTTGTCCTTCATGTTCATGTGAGTTTAGTGTGTGTGTGTGTGTGTGTGTGTGTGTGTGTGTGTGTGTGTGTGTGTGTGTGTGTGTGTGTGTGTGTGTGTGTGTGTGTGTGTGTGTGTGTGTGTGTGTGTGTGAGTGAGTGTCTCACTTGAAGCAGTTCTCCTCGTAGATGCTGTTCCAGACCCTCCAGGCTGAAGGACCCTTGTACCCGGTGAAGCGCTCCGGATTCAGCAGCAGATCCACGTACTCGGCATCTGGAGAGGTTTCATCTAAAACACACACAGACGCCGACACAAAAAAAATGACTTTAATATCCACAGAGCAGAGCTAGAAGAAACCCTCATTTAATTGACATTAGACTCAAGGTCAGAGGTCAGGAGGAAACTTAGAACATCCATGATAGATTTCTGGCCTTTAGTGTGCAGTGCTTTCTTTACAATATGTTGTTGTTGATCAAAGTTTTGTGCGAGCGGCGTGAAGTCTCACCATCCAGCTCACAGAAATGGTCCTGAGCATCGTCGTGTCTCGCCCAGTCAGCGAACGCCTTTTTAGTCTGGTTGCTGAAACAGGAAACGACAACAACTTCAGCGACCAAAAGAGGAGAAAGTGTGACACCGCAGCATGTTAAGAGTGTTCCCACTGTGTGAACGTTAAAACTCATTCTCCTCCCACGCTGCAGTGAAGGTCGGTCAGCTGAGTGCTGGGAAGCGACCAGCAGCCCCTCAGACATTTTGTAAATGTTTGACCTGGTTACTATCAGACGCTGAAGCTGCTTTGCATTTTGAAAAAGAAGCTGTCGGCAGATAAGACCCGACAGCCGACGGGGCCTGTGGTGTCACCTCAGGGTGCTGTTGATGGCGCCCAGCTCTTTGGCCTGTTCACAGTCCGTCATGTCCGGCATCGTGTTCGCCGCCTGGGTGTACTGCAGACACAGAGACAGACGCAGAGAGTGAGAGGGACACACTGAGATGTCTACACAGATTTACATTTAAACTGCAAACTATTAAAAACGTGATCCGAGTACGCTTGACCACAAAGTCCGGGTACTCCGGGACCCTGCCCGAGTCCACTTGAAGAGGCACGTTTCATGTGTACCCGAGTACGGTCCGCGGGAGATGTGAATGCAAACATGCTCAAACAAGGAAGTGGACCGCTCTATGACGTCGTTCTAAACGGTTCCTGACGTTTCAAAAACCGTTGGACGCAGGAAGGGGGTCGTTGTTGGCGTCTCAGAAAAAACAAAAACATCCACAGTTACAGGCGAACACAGAAAGACTCAGGAAGAGCTTCTTTCCTCAGGCTGTCCAGACTGTTAACTCCACTCTCCTCAGTTAAAAACAAAACAGAACTGTGACTACATGATGCACACACACCACACATTCCAATCTGCACTTTGACACCCTGGACACTTTACCCTGTTTACATTATTCTATATTTAATATTTTGTACATTCAAATAATTCTTTTTTAATTTTTTACATTATATTCTATTTTACTGGACCCTGGACACTTTACACACTGACACTTTACACTGTTTACATTACTCTATATTTTATACATTCAAAGAATTATTTTTATATTTTTATTTTTTACATTATATTCTATTTTACTGTATTTATGTGTATTAGTAATTTGAGTGTTTATTGCATGGCCTTGCAGAACAGTCCTTACATTTCACTGCACATCTGTATGAGCATGTGACAAACAAAAAAAAAATCTTGAGTTAGCAGGATGGGCTCAGTCTGCGAGTGGTTGCCATGGTTACTTATTCTTTCTGCTTTTTGGCGGATATGCAAATCAACTATGTGCATACTGCCCCCTGCTGTATCAGACTGCGTATCGGCGTGAGTGTCCTCGGGTGCGAGTGCGATGTTACTAATGTGAACGCAGAGCAGCGGGGGAGGGGGGGAGGAATCGTGGTCGGGCACGGTAAAAATCAATCGTGCCTAATGTGAAAACGCCCCCTTAGTAAAGATTCTCAGAGCGACTCAGAAACAGACCTGAGTGAGGAGGCGTGGTCGGATACTTTACTCAAAAGCTGTCATTGGTTGATCCCAAAAAAAATTTGAAATGTAAATGCAGTGAATTTAATTGAACACCAGGAGCGCCTCTTTGTAATTACGGCTCCTGCACTCTGAGACTTCCTGTCACACTGCTGAGGGGTCACATGTTCACGTTTCTTGGCTGACGGTCAGTGAAACGGACACGACTGAGACGAGTGCAGATGTCCGAACACTCAGGGTCATTAAAGACAAACACGGGGCCGAGAGCCAGGCGCAGCAAACACTCAGCGCTCTGCGTCTACGTGGAAACTATCAGACCTGATAAGACGAGCACGTTGACATTCTACAGTGTGTGTGTGTGTGTGTGTGTGTGTGTGTGTGTGTGTGTGTGTTTACTGAATCAGCTGATGAGACGGAAAGTGCTGGAACAAAAGCAGCTGTTCATTAAGTCAGTTTGTGTTTACAGCCTACAGCTTCTCAAATCGTTAATTAAAAATCTATTCTGGGAATATTCTGTATCACCTTAATGACAGCGATTGTATAAAGTTATCCTCACGTTATTTTATTAATCAATAAAAGGAACGTCAGTGAAGTCAGGAGGATCTTACTGTGGGATTACGAGGATCTCTTTAGGTTCCTATTGGTAGGGATAAATAAACTCTGAGAAACCCCTTGTCCTTCAAGAAGCCAGACATGTTAAAGACAGCAATAACATATCTGTGCCCCAATATTGGTGTACACATTTTTGGTATTTTTGGCCCCCCCTAAGGGTCAGGATCAAAATGCTTCTAATTGCCCATTACCAGTCTCGCCCTGAACGTCTGTGCTAAGATTTATGATGATTGGACGAATCGTTAATGAGTTATGGCCATTTCTCTGATAAGCTCCGCCCATGTCAAAGTACTTACTATTATTGGTCAGTATCTTGTAAACTAAATAAGATATCAACAACCTTGATACAGTATTTAATGCGCTTGGTCCAATGAGCATCCACAGCCAATTTGGTAACAATTGGACCTATGGTTTAGGAGGCAGTGTCAAAAATGTGATTTTTAAAACAGTAAAAATGGCAGAAAATCCATCATGGCAGAGTCTGATGGTCCAAAGAGGCTTTTTTCTAGAGCAAAATGAGCCAGACCTGAGAGTCAAAATTCAAATCAATCTGACATATGATGGGAGGGGCCTTTTAAAATATTTTGTTTTGTTTCCTAAATCAGAGTTACAAAAATGTTTAAGTGAAGTTAAAGTCGGGTGTCACCTTGTTGTAGTTTCCAGACTTGATGCCCACTGGGATCTTACTCTGCAAACAAAACAAACACAAACAAACAATCAATAAGAGTACTGACATAAGCAGAACCACAATCTACCTTCTCTGGTCCAAACAAATCCAGAGCATTCAGGAGCAGAATCTAAAGTTAGAAGGAGGACATACTGGCTGCTGCATTGTTGTCAGAGAAGCCAGCACTTCAACATGTTTCCTTAATGATCAGATAGTAAGATACCTTTATCATCTCACTCTCTACACAGCTCACTGACTGGACCTTTAAGTGTCTTAAAAAGTTGCATCGTTAAGCCTTTGGAGGTGTAGTTGAGGTCTTACCTCTGGACAGGGCTCCACATGGCAGTCTTTGATGGCACACTGTGCGTCATCCGGCCAGAAGGGACACGGTCGCTTTAAATTCACCTGAAGAGCAAAAAGAGAAAATCATACAAACTTACAAAAGAGTTAGTGATCAAACACAGACGAGTGTGACGACAAACTCATAGAGCTGGAGCTGAGGCGGGTTTTAAACCTCCTGACAAACCATTACACCGCGCCCACCTGTCAATCAGATCAGCTACATGCCTTATTGTGAATAACTCTTATCCTTCATCAAATCAAAACTGATGAGTCATCAAAACATTCACCCCCCGTACAGTGTGTGTCCATCGAGACATGAACTAATCACACCTATTTGGTTTTTTGAACCAGGCTGTAAACATGTTAATCTCTGCTGTAAAAACAGGCTTTTTAGAATGGGTGTGTATGTGACTTCCTGTGCTTCTGCAGCCAGCCTCTAGTGGACACTCGAGGAACTGCAGGATTTTTACACCTCTGCATGGGCTTCATGTTTCAACACCGAAGGTTGCTGCTTGGCTACAACTGGAGACTTGAATACCAGTTTGACAAACTGTGCTTCAAACTGTCTCAGCAACTGTTCGTGACTAAAGTTGCAGAAGTATTTCATAATATTTCAGAGAGGCTTCCTGTTGCGTAACACCGCCGAGACAGATTAAAAACAGCTGAATGGACCTGAATGATAAAACTGCTGTGTTGTGTTGGACATGACATCTGCTCTCTGCAGGTGCAGCAGGTGGACACAAAGTGCACAGCCAAGCATCTGCACAGACTGGTTTTTTTGTTTAGAATTAGCATGAGCCATGATATCAGGGAGTGTCCTTTTTCTCAGTGCTGTTCAGACAGGCACACAGAGAGAGGCGTCAGATATGTGGAAGTCTTTTTCACGGACAGAAGCGAGATGAGATTTTCTGATTTACTTATTTTCACCCTGATTGTACGAAGAATCAAACAACAAGTCCAGCTCAGAGAACTCGTCCACGGTCAAGAGAGCGAACAGAGACTACATGAGGAAGAAGATGCAAATAAGCAGAGACGCAGTTCCTCAAAGTAAAAGGAGAAGCAAATCAGAAATGATCACTGTTGATAATAAATCTGTTTTTCAATCTTTTTATGAGGTAAGAAAACTTGAAGCTCCACTGGAGGAAATGAATTTGTTTAAGAAGCTAAAGGAAAGGTAAAGAAGGAAGTCGACAAACAACGGATGAAAAATAAACCAAGTACATCTCATTATCTGACACAGGTAGAAAAAGAGATAGATAGAGTAAGGCCCCGTGTACAACTAGCGTCTTTTTCTGAGCGCCAGCGTCTTTTTTATTATAATATTATTATAATAATTATTATTATAATTGTTTTCAATGAGTAGAGACTAGAGAGCGTTCACAGCAGAAAGCGGCCGTCTGGAGAAAAAGTTTGTTTTTTTTGAGTGCCCTGCCTTTTTCTGTGCAGCCACTCTGAGCGCTCAAGTTGGAAATCGTTAAACTTTTTAGAAAGGCGTTGTCGACGTCACCGGCGCTCTTTTCCAAATGTACGATATTCCCAGACCGTCTACGGATCAAGTCTCGCACCCACATCCTCTTTGCTCCGTGTCTCAAATTAAAAAAAACATTCATTAAAAGTAACGGAGCAGTGTCGGTCATACAGCGGCTGTTGTCAACAGGCTGTTGTCATGGAGACAGGACGGATGTGCGCTTTATTCTCAGCGCGCAAACGCTTCATACAAGAGAGACATGATGACAGCTGAGCTTAGTTACGGCGCTTTACGTCGGCTCTTACTCTGTAGTATCTGAAGTAGTCCTTCTCTGTCAGCCTCTTGATTCGAGGGTAAATCTTGAAGTTGTTGAAGACGTCGATGCTCTCCACGTCACAGAAGCAGTCGTCCAGGACTCCGGTCAGCTGCAGGAGAAAAACAAAAAAAAGAGAGTTTGAGACTTGACAGAAACCGTGTAAATCCACCATGAGCAAAAAAAAGAACGTCCCTAAACAGACAGAAATCGCCAGCAATTTTCTACCCTAACATCCTGTACGGATTGTGCTGTTTAAATAAAGTTTCACAGACCACCTTCCCTGCACGTCCAAACAAAATACATCCACCTGTGCTGTCACCTGAACCCCACAGGGCACTACGAGACTCAGACGTACCACCTGGTCGATAACAAACGCTGAGCTGTACACGGCGGGATGTTAAACTGAGACAAGCGTGTTTGACCTGCGCAGCAAACAAACAACCAGAACAATGCAAATCTGAGAACAGGAAGGCGTTCTGTAAACACAGAGAGGCATTAAAGGTGGAGCTGTTAACACCACCTGTTTGTAGTGAGGCGGTTTAATTGATTTAACGAGGTGATAAATTCTATAATATCAGGACAAAGTCTGGTGAGAAATTAAATATGTTTTTGTTCTATTTAAAGGAGCGATCTGTAACTCTGACACCAGATTCTAAACATCATAGAGAGCTGAGGCTTTTTAGGTCGGGTACAATCACTTCTATCTGAACCACTTCTCTTGCCCGCTTCCATCGCTGCAACACCTGTTGACCCGATAACTACTCTACACATCTTACTGATTGGACCTTTAATGACTCTTCTGGGTCAAAAAAATCTGCATTTAAAAATTTGTCTACCTTTAGATTTGCACTCAGACGTGATTAAGAATCAACTCAACTCAAACAAGATAAACAATTCTTTAAAAATATGCATTGCTGTCAATCTGAACTCCTGTTTATACAGTCGTCAGTTTTCAGAGATGGTTATAATGACGAGAAAATCCCAAACTAACACATAAATGAATCTGATTAGTCGTTTGGCCTTTTTTACCTGACAAACATAATGAGTCCAAAACTCAGAGAAAATCTGTTGCAGACGTCAAAAAGGGACAAAAACATTCACTTTTAAAGACCTAGAAGTGAGTAATTATGGCTTCTTCTTATTTATTTTGCTGAAGTATGACCTGACAAACTCGTAGAAAATACATTAAAACTCTTCTTGATGTATAACTGAGTACTAACTCAACTCTACTAGAAGCTTTGTCGTCATTCATGTCTCTCTTTTGGTTGTGTAAATAGTTTCATGAGTAGAAATGCTGCATAAAATAACCATGAGTGTGTGTTTTCTTAAGCCCTCACGTTACCAACTCGTATTTCTCACATTCATTTGACAAACTTGATAATGAGAAACTGTCAGACAATCAAAAGTCAGTTTGAGCTCCTGATTCTCTTTCAAATAAGTTCCTCTAATAAACAAATAATAATGAGGAAATTGCAGATTTGTTAAATGAAGCACCGCTCTCTTTTTTAAGCTTTTTGATCAAGCATATGGTAACCGCTGCAGATGCTGAACTGGCAGTAAGAGCTTCAACATGAAAGTATTTTAAACGTCCCCTCCCCTCGTCTCTTACTTTATGTATAATAAACATTCAGTTGTTGTCTACACACAGAAACCACTTGAAAGTCTCAGTCAGGTAAAAACACACACACACAAAACCACAGCTGACCTCTGAGTGCAGCAGTCCCCGAAGCACCAGGAAAGACAGGAAGAAGCAAATCCCTCTCAGCATGCTGCTACTTCCGGTTTTTTTTATTTTTATTTTTAATTTAATTTCCCCTCTGCGGACTTTGTGCTCATGTGTCCCAGCAGTAGCAGCTCTGTCTGTGGGCTGAGCTGTCATTACGCGCCTCCAGTCCCATGCCTTGATGGTGACCCCGCCTACAAACAAACAGCTGTCAAAATAAACCCCGCCCCGCTGACGGTTTGTAGTCTTCTTCCAGGAACAACACCGATATGAGCGTTTAACGGCTACAGCGCAAAAGACTACAACTCCCATGAGAGGGAAGAAAGGCGGAAGCTTTGCGACAGCCAATCACGTTACACCACGCTTTTCTTCTCAGTAATGGATAAAACAGCAGTTACGCTAAAATATCTAAATCTGTGTTTGACTTCCTGACGTGAGATTTGTTTTTTTTTTGTTGCTGCGTATTTTCATTTGTAGTGACGTCACCGCTGCTTTAACTGTGAAGCCTTGACACCGTGAGGCTTTTTCTCTCTCACAAAAACACGGAAGACACTAGAAAGGGGAAACTGCAGAAAACTGCAAACTAAATCATGTTAGAGACAAGTTATGCGTTTAAAATCAAAGTGTTGAATATTTCCCGCCCGCTAATATCTATAGCTTGATTAACAGATGTTAATCATTCAAAAATATGAAAAGATTAAATTTAAGAAATATAAATAATCAGGTTTGATTTTCCCTCATGTTTTATGTAAATAAAAAAAAATCATTTTTTTAATTTAAAGCTCATCCAACAAACGGCTAAAAGAGTAATGATGAAACACATACATTGGAAATAAGCGTTAATTTTTTTTTTTTTTATAAAGAAATGTTATTTGATTATGAACATGTCAGTCATACCAGTTAATTAGGGGCCACAAGAACAACAAAACTCGTTAAAAAACACAAACGATACAAATAATAATAGTTTCATTGACAGAAAAATTGAAATTATTGACGTGGATTTTTTTTTTAAGTTGCCCAAGAGACTCAAATGTTATCAAATAAAAAATATTACAAGAGCTAAGAGCTAAGAACTTGTGTCAAATTAGATTTTAGTTAAATGAATAGCTTAGTTATATTTTTAATTATTACGGCAGGTATAGTGTTGTCGCTAACTTGCATCACATTGTGACGTCACAGAGTGTAGACAGTAGAAAATGCTAGAAGATTTCCTGAATGGTCGCTGTTGTCGCGTCGTTTAAAGCTTAAAATAGAATAGATTAAAAATAAATACCCCCGTCAGAAACATCTCCGTGTCTTTAATGTTTAGGGGAGCTAAGTTAGGGGGTGACTTACATGGCAGAAGCAGCTCTGGTCCGCCGGACTCTCTGTGGTGGTGCTCGGCTGCTCTTTGTGGTCCGTTTGTGTTTTTACGTTGTTTTGTTGAAACCAGCCCAGAACAAAGTTGCCGAAGAACCAGGCCAACAGCAAGACAGCGAACGCTTTCAGAGTTACCCTCCACATCCCTCTCCGTGCGGGGTTTCCACCGATGGGACGACAAAAACAACCGAGAAACAAACAGGACTTCTGCCCCCTCACCTACGAAGCTGCGGTAGCTTCAGGGCTAGCTGGAGTTAGCATCCGCAGGCTAACGGCGGCTGTAGAGTCAGAGCGGCTCGGCCAGCAGAGGAGTCCGGTGTTTGAGTCTCCTCAGACGGACATTCAGACCTCTATCACCCCTTAAAGAACCAGAGTCATGATTTAGAAAATGAACATAACGAGAAGTTTGTGTCGAAACGCAGCTTCTTTCAGAATAAAGTTAGTACGACAGGAATTATTGACGTTTCCGGTTACAGCTTTCAAAATAAAATCCGTGTAATTTTCCTTAATTTTTCACGAGTTGCCGGTGTACATAATTTTAGTGATTTTAATTTTGGGAACTCCTGCTCTAAGATAACTGTTTTCTGTAGACCCAAACATTTTACTCTTGCATGTGGAATTAAACTCTTTTAAACTCACTCTGCAGAGTAAGCCAATGTAGTAAAATGTTTCTTATATAAAGTCACACCCTGATTCTCACAAACAGAGCGGCAGAGAGAGCTCAAGGTTCAAAGGTGTCTTTTATTATCCTGTGAGATGGCACTTTGTTTTGCAGTCAGCAGAAAACATACGTTTATACAATCAACATACAACAAAAAGACACTCAGAGGTGAAAGCCCAATGAACAATAAATACAATATATAAAAAACAGGTAAGATAGCAAACATGGTTAGCCATTTAAAAAGGCGAAGGCAGCAGCATTGGGTAAGAGGCGGAGCAAAGTAGGGAAATAAAAAAATCAAATTCACGAAATGAGGTTTGACATCTCACCAGAAGTGCAATAAGCAGAAAGTGCAAGAATCTGTGCTATGTACAGTAATTACAAAATTTACAGATGTAGACTTAAAAAAAGTGAATTATTGGGTATGTATGGCTGGATTAATGGGATGCTATAAATATAAATAAATGCTATAAATATAAGTATATTCTTAGGATTATAATATACATAAATATAAATAAATGCTATAAATATAAGTATATTCTTAGGATTATAATATACATAAATATAAATATATCATAAATAAAGTCTGTCCTGTGTAAATGTGTCTCTGAGTCATGACTGTCTACAATGAGGGAGAAGCTCGAGTCCCGCTGGCTGTGTTGTTGTCAGAGCCGTGTTTACATGGACGGGACGGCCGGCTCCTCCCCTTGTGTATAAAAGCTGTTTTAGTCAAGAACTAGAGAGAAGAAGAAGAACATACTCACTGATTATTTGGATGTTAGTAAGAGTTTTTAGATCACGCTCATTCTGTGTCAGTTTACATGAAATGTGAAGCTACGAGCTAACTAAAGAGCGCTAACATTAGCATGCTAACACAACAATGCAGGAAACAGGTGATTGCAGCTCGAGCAAAGGACAAGTTTGTCTGCCGCTTGAGCTTAACTCCTTTGTGTGAATTTGAGAGAAGTGTGTCTCTGGAGGAGAGCGGAGGCTTCAGTATGGAGGAGGCGTGGCCAAACAGCAGTTTGTTTTGGTTTCATGCTGGTGCTCAAGGGCGACATCTACTGGATCAAAAAGTTGCACGTTCTTCCTTTAACTGTCAGAGCTGCAGTCGAGTTAAAAGTTTGTGTTCCCGTCTAAAGAAACGTAAAACTACGGTCATCACCTATTTTTCTACAAGTGATCTGAATACATGGTGACATTTACTTTGATTCAAGAACGAGCGTTATCACAAAACTCTGGGTTTCATTCAAGAGGTTACACACTTTTTATGTTTAAAACTTGTCAGAAGGAAACAGGAAACATACCTGTAGAAATATAAATAATGCTGAAAAATTAAACTGCTGGGTTAAAGAAACAAACCAACATTTATCCCAACACTCGCTGCTGTGTTTTGTCTTAAAACCCAAACTACAGCTGGGTATTTTTTGTCTCATTGCCTCTCTGCTTTGATAATAATAATAATATTCACTGTGATGATGCAACTCAAGTAACAGCTAAAAACAGATTTTAAGCAGGCAGAGGCGGAGCCACAGCTGAGGGAGGAGAGCTTCAGCGTCACTCTGAAGAAATGAAACTTAAAGTTTGTCAGGGTGTCGGCCACGCAGCCGTCCAGAAAGGTCTCCGTTTCTCTTCAAAGAAATTAAACTAACTTCATCCAATCTTTGTCAACGACACAGCAGAGTCTCTGCAAACACAGGTGAGTACAGCTGATCATGTTTACACTTTGAACAACCAGGATTTACACTCAACTCTTCATTTCACTCTCTCTTCATGCTCAAGCTTTTTAAACTGTGTGTGTGTGTGTGTGTGTGTGTGTGTAGTTGTTTGTGACTGAGTTTCTTTCATTTGTACTTTAGTTCATTTCTAACTTCCTCGTATCGTTGTTGTTCACTGATAATATCCTGCAGTAAAACAAGTTGTTTCTAAAAGTGTTTTTGGCAACCTTATGATGGCCAATGAAAAACAAACTTTAGAAAACACAAGCACCCTCTGCTGGTGAAACAGCTGTTTTTGACCTTTACTGTTGTGCAGACGGATTTTTTAGTGCAGAATTTTACTGCTGACAAATCTTTTGCTGACTTGAATGAAAACAAATTTCACTTCCTTCTCTGCTTTCTTCAAATGAAAAGCCTCATTGTGTTTTCTCCATGTCAAGGCTTTTACTGTGAAACAGCCAGAGGAAATAGAATTCAGTTTGGCAGCAGGATGTTATCAGTGAACAACAACAATACCAGGAAGTTAGAAATGTCCAAAGTCCAAATGAAAGAAACTCAGTTACAGACACACACACACACACATTCCGGTATATAGAAGTGAGGTCCTGAACAGTTTATATTGGACAATACACTTCACCATGTTTCTCTAACACTAACATGTGTCTCTAGTCTGTCTACAAACCCCCCAATGATGAGAAAAGTCCATCCTCTCTGTCTTTTGCCTGCTCACTTTGCCTGCTCAAACAGGCCGTTTGGAGATTTCCCTTCATGACATCACAAAGGGCAGTAGCCCCTCCCCCAGGTGGGTGACACTCCCACAGCTAGGTGTTTGTTCTGCCCTCTGAGTCTGCCTTCTCACCGTAAACAATAGAACATGGAGCGAGAAAGGCCGAGTACACCCAAGCCCTTCCAGAGAGGGGGCGTGGTCAGACACAGCTCATTTACATATTTAAAGCTACAGACAAGGAAACAGACTGTTCTGAGCAGGGCTGAAATAGAGGGGTGTACGAAAGGCTCTTGGTGTAATGACGTCATAGCCCCGCCCCTTCGACTATGTGCAGTTCTACTCACTGCATGTAGTTCAGTTAAGCAGTTGTCTGAATCACCAGTTGTGTGTTAAGTGCTGTATTGTGTGCGTCCATGAGAATCCAGTAAGTACTGGAAGTATATTTGATTTAGTTGATGTTCTATGTTCAGAAGTATTAAAGTGAGATTACAGAGCAAGCAATTAGCATGCTGGCTAGCACATGGCCAATTATAAGTAACATTTTGCTGTATGTTAAGCTAACAAGGCTTATGTGTACACCCTCGTTTATCTCCTGTGTTGTCTACATGATTGCTTATCACAATGGGTTTACATTTGGTAAATTGTGCTGATAGTGTGTTATACTTTGTATTAGCAATAGAATATCAGTGATCTTTAATCCAGAGACAGTGTTTAATTTCTACCTTTATTGTATTGCAGACTACACACATACTTGCACACTCCTACACGCACACACCCTGCTACACATGCCCAGATACTGTACCCACTTTGCTTTATGTCAAGTTTACTGGAAATAGAGGAGACAACTCAAGAAGGAAAACTGCTTCACTGGTATTCTTACCGACCTGAACAACACTCACCATCCATACCCAGCATTACAGGCCTAACCTGGTCCTCACCTACAAGGGGTTAATAGACATGATGCATTATACGATGCAAGATGTCCAATTTAGTAGTTCAATTTAAGTTTTCTCGAAACCCAAAGTCAATACTTGGGAAGTTTGACAATAATACTGTTCCTTAGCTGTTACTTGATGTGACAAAAATTATCAAGTGATCTAGAATAGCAGGATGGGGAAGATATTCCTGAGCTACGTGGCACTGATAACTTTCCATCGGCCTTCTTGATTTTGAAGTACACTTACTATGGCTGGCCAGTGGGTGTCAGAGTATGGGATGACTTGTTAATGCCCACTAAACATTTCTGTTCAATGTGGCATTTGAGTAACAACTCAGTCTCATATCAAAATGTGTAATACCTACGTTGGTCCACAGCGCAAAACGTAGTAGTTTCACAATAATGGCTCTAAAATTGTGACATGCCTACGTTTCCTTTTGTCTATTCTTTTGTATAGGCATACCTCAGGTCACGTGACTGCCCAGTTTTCCCCTGGGGAAAAAAAAAACATGACGGACATCCCTTTTATTTTCCGGGGAAAATGCAATATTTTAAGATAGTTTGAGGCTTAAGTGTCGTTTTGATAACCTTTCTGGCGACAAATGTACATTGTATCTTCATAATCTTCGTTCGGTTTATATTTATGATCTTTAGTTTGTTCATTTCTACGAAGATTCTTTCAGGTCTCGATAGAAAAATGTTGGAATGCTACGTTTTCTACTGTTGCTATGGTGGTTGCTATGGACGCTATCAACAACAAACCGGAAGGAAGTGGACGTTCGGTTCGCGGCTCTTAAAACGGGTTACATCAGACCCTCGACATCAAACTAAGCTCCTATGCAATAAATAATGATATCTGTTACATTTTTATGGATGTCTTACATTACAACCAAATTTAATAAAACGATTGGAACAGATCGATGCATATTAGCAACATTATAAACTATAACATGTAACAATACATAAAGACAATACTGTACAGTTTGTGTGATTTATATGATTTTATAATTTTATTTAACAAAATAATCCTGATGGATTAGATTAATACCAGAAAATGCAATCAATAAAGTAAACGGCCGGCGATAAGAACTACAAACGGGCGCATGACACTGACATCAAATAATGACGTATTGATAATCGTCACTTGTGAGCGACCTCTTTATTAGATCTTTCAGGGGGTATTTACTGTGTTTTTTAAGGTTGGTTGCAAAATCACATCTTAAATCTGTGTTAACCAAAGATCCCATTCCAGGAATCTAAGCAAAAACCCATTCAAAAAGCCCATTATGCTATGGTCTGCCAGTGTGCTGCTGACATGCGCAATCGTGCAGTCACGCCCACTGTCGGTTTAAAGGCCGAGGGCGCGTTCACTATCGATTCAACGCCCCCCCCCCCTCCTCTCCGTAGACTCAAATTTTAAATCCCTTTTTCATACACTTATGTTTGACCTAGAACCCCCAAATTGAATCACCAGTTGTTCGTGAGATTGGGAACTGTCACCAAAACAAAAATCAACTTCCTAGGTCTCTTCTAAGAGATTTTGTGAGCCCACAAGTCACTTAAGGCCCCACTCTCAATTTGCCAAACCTTTCACTATTGAAACACACACAAAACATCAAAAAAGGGTGTTAAAAAGTGTGAAAATGTTCCAAAAGACAGAGGGTCATTCTCCACTATATGCCGTATGCTTTGTGAACAAGACTGATGTTAAAAACTCCTTTTAAAGGTGCTTAAAATAGCTAATTTGACCATTTGAGGCCTAGCAGAGACATGAAGCCTTTTGACCTGTTCAACCCTGTTGCTCTATGAGAGACATTAAACTGAATATTAAAACAAATGACAAATTAGATTAACTCTTCTATAAGGAAAGAAGGATAACAAAAGTACTAGGATTAATTAATATGGACAAGAGCATAAGAGATTTTTACTTTTAGCCATTATTCTAAACCAAGCACTTAAGGCTGTCCTCCAAGCCTATAGTTCCCCAGATTTTATGATATACTTACACCAAAACAAACAAACAAACAAAATAAAAATAAATAAAAACATTTTATGTACTGGGCTTTGAAAGAGCTCTATGAAAGACCCCATGCCTATGAAATGAGAATATTAGAGAATATAAGTTTTTGTCTTAGAGCTGAACGACATACATCGTTGGAAAGGTCTCATCCTGGAGAGTAACATATGTGAAGATGAGGTTTCTACATGACCCCTGTTTTGAAATAATGTCCTTTGAACCTTGACCCAAAGGCATGTTTGAAGGCTTATACCTCAGCAACAAAAGGGGCTACAGACATGGGAATAACTGTTTTAGAGGGGTCTTGGAACAAAGTATCATGTGAGGGTAGTCAGCTCACCAAAACAACAGTGGGAGCTGCTATATATGGTTAAAATACATTTTAACAAATGTATCAATTATTTTTTAAATATCTGATAACATAAATGTGTTAACCATCCAATTAAACTCCCCTGTGTACCCTCAATTAAATATATATTACTTCTTAGGTAAGGGAAACCCTGAGATTTGTCTAAAAGACTACAATTCCTCAGAGTCAAGTCATACAGCTTGATACTGAATGGCGCCATAATTGTAGTCTTTTCCGTTTCCAAAAAAAGGTTGTAACTAAGATTATAAAAGGCTTACAAAAGATATATTCACTGAATATGTCACGGATCTTATACTTATTTAAATAAGTATTTATTGCATAGTACATATATGATCTATGTTAAAATAAAGAACATATATCAGTTAATTTCGGATATTTTGACTGTTATTCTAGAAACAGGAATTTTGGTAGTAATGTCTGGCGTTGTGCACAGAGGGAACATAGTTAGGGTTGTAAAAAATGTATATCTACACACTATATCAAATATTTACTAAAGCTGAATGGGTTTTGTAAAATAATCTAGACTATATATATTGTAAAAAAGTGGTCAAATCAAACCTGTTTTAAAAAATAGTATTAATCTGTCAGGATTATTTTGTTAAATAAAATCATATAAATCACACATGAACTGTACAGTATTGTCTTTATGTATCAAGGATCTGTTCCAATCGTTTTATTAAATTTGGTTGTAATGAAAGACATCCATAAAAATGTAACAGATATCATTATTTATTGCATAGGAGCTTAGTTTGATGTCGAGGGTCTGATGTAACCCGTTTTAAGAGCCGCGAACCAAACGTCACCTTCCTTCCGGTTTGTTGTTGATAGCGTCCATAGCAACCACCATAGCAACAGTAGAAAACGTAACAGTCCAACGTTTTTTCTGGCGAGACCTGAAAGACTGAATAAATGATATCATTCGCAATGGATTGTGGGATGGGTAGTTCCTTGACTCCGGACGAAAATGATGTACACAGTCTTGAACCTATACCTTTGTTTCCGTTTTCAATGCCGTTTTGGTGCCGAATTGAATGTACTATAGTCAGTGTTGGGGTAGCTTGTTGTCTTGGTCCAAGGCGCCAATCTCTTGATATAAGGATTTTGTGAAAAATCAATGGAGGATTTGAATGGGAAAATTTAATTCCGGAACCAGAGCAGCCGAAAAAAGAGCCGCGAACCGAACGTTGTTTTACTCACAGATACGTATGTGCGTATTTAAAATACATTTTTACTGCTTTCTTTTGGTCAATTACTTTTTATTAAACATATTTGTATCTAAATCTTATTTTTACCTACTGTTTTTAACTCAACTTGTATTTATTATATTGTACTTTTCTTATTGTTTTATTATTATCTTGAGAAATGTTTGAAATACTTTTTGTGCCTGTGTAAAGCACTTTGAATTGCCTGGTGTCTGAAAGGTGCTATATAAATAAACTTGCCTTGCCTTGCCTAAAGAGGCTGATGTGAAACCAGTCTATCAAAACCAATGCATCTAGCAGAAAACAGCTGTTAAACAGCTCCCAGCTGTAGTGACCATAATGTGTGAAAGGGCTAAATTGATCAATTCAATTATCATATCACAAGCACCAAATATTTTAATATATTAAGAAAAATCCCTGACATTTTGACTAAGTGCAGCACTACTTCATTTCTGTGGGATACAAGAAGAATACAACAGTGGGATAAAAGACCAAACATCAGGTCTTCAGTACTAACAAATATTGACCGGTTTTAATGATCCTTTGTGGAGCGATGTACTTGCATCTTAAACATTAACATTTGTAACTGATTATGATCTCTATACTTTCCCATTTAAGAAAATACTTAATCATGTAATTGAAACAAAATCTTTTTCTTTCTTTCACTCTGTGTAGATATGGCTGCTGCAAACTATCATCGGTCTGAAGATCAGTTTCTCTGCTTCATCTGTCTGGATGTGTTCAATGATCCTGTTAGCACATCATGTGGACACAACTTCTGCAAAAACTGCATCACTGAACACTGGAACACCAGCGACCAGTACAAGTGTCCAATGTGTAAGAAGGTTTTTAACACCAGACCTGAGCTGCACGTCAACACTTTCATCTCTGAGATGGTTGGTCAGTTCAGAGACAAAGCTCAGCAGGAAGCCAGCAGCAGCAGCTCAGAGCTACAAGAGTCCAAACCAGGAGAAGTTCTCTGTGATGCCTGCACTGGAACCAAACAGAAGGCCCTGAAGTCCTGCTTAGACTGTCTGGTCTCCTACTGTGAGACTCACCTGGAGCCTCATCTGACAGCTTCACGTCTGAAAAGACACCAGCTGATCGACCCTGTGGAGAACCTGGAGGACAGGATGTGTACGAAGCACGATAAACCTCTGGAGCTGTTCTGTAAGACCGATCAGACCTGTGTCTGCATGCTCTGCTCTGTTTTAGACCACCAGACACACAAGTTTGTTCCTCTGAAAGAAGAATATGAAGAAAAGAAGGCAGAGCTGGAGGAGACAGAGACTGAAATTCAGCAGATGATCCAGAAAAGACAACTGAAGATTCAAGAGATCAAACACTCAGTGGACCTCAGTAAGGACGATGCAGACAGAGAGATGGCAGAAGGTGTTTGAGTCTTCACCGCTCTGAAGGAGTCTGTTGAGAGAGGTCAGGCCGAGTTCATCGACACGATCGAAAAGAAGCTGAAAACAACAGAGAAACAGGCCGAAGCTTTCATCAAAGAGCTGGAGCAGGAAATCTGTGAGCTGATGAAGAGGAGCACTGAGGTGCAGCAGCTCTCACACTCTGAAGACCACCTCCATCTAATCCAGAGAGTCCAGTCTGTTAACTCTGCTCCACCCACCAAAGACTGGACAGAGGTTAATGTCTGTCAACCACTTTATGAGGAGACTGTGAGGAAAGCTGTGGCTCAGCTGGAGGAGACTCTCAGTGAAGAGAAGAAGAAGTTGGTTCAAACTGAGCTGATGAGAGTCCAGCAGTATGCTGTGGATGTAACTCTTGATCCTGATACAGCACAACCTAATCTCATCCTGTCTGAAGATGGGAAACACGTTCATCATGGTGATGTGAGGAAGAATCTACCAGACAACCCACGGAGATACTCTTCTGGTCCTTGTGTTTTAGGAAAGCAGAATTTCTTTGCAGGCAGATTTTACTTTGAGGTTCAGGTTAAAGGAAAGACTAGTTGGGATTTAGGAGTGGCCAGAGAGTTGAGTAAAAGGAAGGGAACAATCACACTGAATCCTCAAAAAGGTTTCTGGACTATAGGTTTGAGAAATGGAAATAAGTACGAAGCTCTTGATGACTCTTCAGTCCGTCTCTCTCTGAAGTGTCGTCCTGAGAAGGTGGGGGTGTTTGTGGATTATGAGGAGGGTCTGGTCTCCTTTTATGACGTGGACTCTGCAGCTCTGATCTACTCCTTTACAGACTGCTCCTTTAGGATGAAACTCTTCCCTTACTTCGGTCCTAATCCTAATGATGGAGGTAAAAACTCTGCCCCTCTGATCATCTGTCCTGTCAGAGTTAAATAACCATTTCTCTGATTGCTCTTGTTTCATCAAACTGAACAAAGATGCATGTTTGGTGGCAACAACTTATATTATATATCTTAGTTTCAACAGAGGGGGTTGAGGGTTTGGCACAATACATACTGTTTGATGATTTAATTCAAGTTCTTATGGTTTGTTTGTTTTGAATTTTACTGTTTAGTTTTTTTTGTTCCCATTACACAGAGCTGCCAAGTGTCATACATTGACCGTCAGAGTCATCTTCACACAGTCACACGCTAACCATCATATAAATTGCCCCTTTTCATGTTTTTACCCCTTTAAATATATTTCCTCACTTGCTGCTTGCTGTACTACTACAAATAATACATTTTATTTATAAGCGCCTTTCTGGACACACAAGGACACTGTACAACAATCAACATTTAAAAAACAACAATGGATAAAATCAGCATACAAAAAATAAATGAAATGTAGGACAGTGTAATTACAGTTAAAATGCTAGAGTGAGTAGGAGATCTTGAACAGATGGGTTTGAGTCTGGATTTGAAAATGAGGGTACTCAGGGCCCTATAGGGCTCAACAGACTGCACAACTGACTGCCCACCTTTCAGTGGCTCTGGTTCAATGAGTAAATTACTCCATTCAAATCCTCTCTTAATTTTTCATGAAATCCTTATATCAAGAGATTGGCAACTGGAACCAAGACAGTCAGCTACCCCAATACTCGTGACTATAGTACATGTAATTAGGCACCAAATGGCATTAAAAAAAACGGAAGAAATGGCAAAGGTACAAGACTGTGTACATAATTTTCATCCATAGTCAAGGAACTACCCATCCCACAATCCATTGGGAATTATATCGTTTCTTCTTAAAAGTAACTTTAGTCGTTGTTATCGTGTTTATACACGTTTTGTACTATCTTGTAGTTTGTGTTGTGGAAAATTTAAACTACAGTCACAGTGGCATGACAAAGTTATTAGTACCTTTTGCTAGCCTGCTAGCGAAACTTGTGTGCATATACGACGCCGAGGGACGGGAAACATTACCATGGTAACAGCAAGCTCAACCAATCAGAGACGTCGCTGTGACACTCGTGGGTAGTGTATTTCTTTGCCCCGATATCGCGAATAATTCTTCTTGATATCATACGAGCTCGTGTCTCCTACAGGAGCTTCAACCATCGTTATACGCTCAGGTAGATCGTGGTAAGTCTACCTTGGATAGTTATGATATTATGGCTAATAATCAAATCCGCTATGGAGAAAAATAATGAAATTTTTCTTCCAGCACCACACTGTTGAGCCCTATTCTGCCTCTTATTGGCATACCCTGAACCAATAATCAACAGTCCTCATGCCTAAATCTAACCAACCCAACGAAAGCAACGAGTACCAACCAATCAGAGGCAGAGTAGGGCGAGTCATGTCTTCATGGCGGTCCAAACCAGCAACGATCCAGCGGAACCTATGAGACAAGAGAACTCATACTACCACGCCACCATCTCTCCATATAAGGACATCTGATTGTTGTATCAGGACGACAGCAGTGAGCTGGAGTCACAAGAAATGGCCTCAAAAGTAAAAACAGAGCGGTGTGTCTGGGGACTTAGATGCTGTTTCAGGGAATTACATAGTTGCAGCAATTCTGTACGTGCCTTGGCGGTCGGAATCAGAATAAATTCATGTAAAAATATATCGATGTATCTCAGATTTGTGCAGCAAACGTTCGTACAAACGTGAATGAGGCACATTGTCACGTTGTCACTTCGTGGTTAAGAAAAAAATAACTTAAGATTCATGAAGAAGGCAGAAGATAACCATTACATTTGTCAAATCAGTCTGTAATAATGTGATTCTTTGAAAAATAAAAACGTTTTTTTTTGCACCATCTTGTACAGAGAGTTGTTTTTTAATTCTTGCAAATACATTCAATATTGATTCATGTCAACCGGAACTAAAAACAAAGTCTGCAGTTTGATTTCATGACAAACTTCCAGGTTATAAACCTGCTGAATAATAAGGTACGTCTTTAACACACTGCAGAGAAAGTCAGAAATATGCTCAGTGTAACAATTCCAAACTATACTCAGATGCAGAGGAAAGTCCAGGACACAAAAAACAGAAAAAATAAGTTCTTTACTCAAATGTTCGTAGGTCGTACACAGGAAGGCCGTCAGTGAGGGCAGAAAAATCCAACACGGGCAAATCCACAAAATCCAAAAATCCAATCAAAGTTGAAAACCGGGCGAGCAAACACGAGGAGAATGAGTCTGAAAAGCATGAAACACTAAGGAGACAAAGACAATCTGTCAGAGGTCTGGTGCAAACACAGGGGGATATATACAGGTCACACTAACTGCAGATGAGACACAGGTGTGTTGGGACAAAAGGCGGGAAACAGAGCAATGGCAGGAAGTCAGACTAGATATCGTACACAAGGAGCAGTTATTCTACAATTCTACAATTCACTTAGCAAATGCTTTTATCCAAAGCGACGTACATCAGAGAGTAAGTACAACACAAGCAAGGATCTAGAAAAAAGGGAACAATGTCAGTAAGAGCAAACGATCAGCTTTGAGTCCGATTGGACACACAGGTGCTGACAGGAAGTGACCAGAGGCAAAGCACAACATTGAGGGCAGTTCTTGAGAGCTCTAATCAGTATAGAAACCATCTTATAAGTCATCGTTATCAAACAAAAACAATCGTCACAACCATCATCAACATCAATGATATGGAGACCATCATCATTAAGTTAGTAGGTATTCATGAAAGAGCTGGGTCTTTAGCTTTTTCTTAAAGGTGGTTTGGTAGTTCATTCCACCACCGGGGGGCAACAGAGGAAAAGAGTCTAGTCAGCGTCTTAGGTAGTGATGGGAAAAGCAGTTCAGTGTACTGAATCACTAGAATCAGTTCAGTAAAGTGATTCGTTCAAAAGATTCGTTCACCGAATTGTTCAGTACTTCTCAGCAGCTCTGTCTGTGAATCAGAATTTAATAAGCTGAAACACGGCTGAATGTTTAGTTCTGCTCGCGATCGTACTGAGAACAGCCGGTGGTGAATAATAAACCAATGAGTTGAGAATTTAGTTGGGTAAAGTTACAGTTTGCAAACTGAAAGCTGCTAAAACAATCACATTTATTTCCCCAGACCGTTCTGTTCAGTACGTTCAGTACACGTTCAGTTCGTTCACTGAACGAGAGATCCACTCTTCCTCTCAGTACGTTCAGTGAACGAAACACTGACTGAACGTGAACGAGCGAGACTGCGAGTCACCAGCCTCAGTCACACACACACACACACACACACACACACACACACACACACACACTGTACTGACTGAGGAGAGGAGGGAGGGCGGGCTTTGAGCGACTCTTACGGTCTAGAGAGAGAGACACGAGACGGGAGAGAGGAGAGCGAAGCTGAAGTTGAGAAATTAACGACTCTTTTCAGTAAGTGATTCAGTTCAGTTCGTTCACCCAGATGATTCGTTCGTTTTGCTAGGGTGGGTTTTGCAAGCAGGTTTGGACACCAGAGGGCAGAGTTTGTTCAGAGATGAGGCTAGCGTGGAGCAGAGTATGTCCGTAGCCTCGTCTGTGGAGAGTGCGGTAAATACCTTATGGGCAGGCATGGCAGCCATTACCTCGTTAGACTGAGCTGGCTTAAGCGATCGCATGTTTTGGTGGTATGACAGCATTTATGGCTGTACCTGAGGGAGTTCTGGCAAGGAGATTGTAAATTGAATAAAGACGTGGTCTGATAGATGCAGAGGGGTGACAATCAGGTGTCGAGCAGTTCCGTGTCAGCATTAAATCAAGAGTGTTGCCAGCTTTGTGGGTAGGAGGAGTTGGGACCTGCGTGAGGTCAAATGAGGATAGAAGAGCAAGGAAGTCTGTTGCCTGGGCTTTATCAGTGTGTATATTCATGTCTCCCATTACAATCAGTGGTGTTCCATCATCAGGGATTTCTGAGAGTAGCATGTCCAGTTCCACAACAAAATCATTCAGATTACACCCTGGTGGGCGGTAAATGATAGCAATGTACATTTTAATAGGAGCAGTAACCAAGATTGTGTGATATTCAAATGAGGAGTTCTTGCTCAGTGGGAAGAGTTTATTGAATTTCCAGGTATTAGAAATGAGGATACCTGTACCACCTCCACGTCCAACAGAGTGGGGTGTGTGTGAGAACACTGTGTCAACAGAAAGAGCAGCTGGTGTGACTGTGTTAATGGCAAGTGCCTGGATGTCTGACATTTTTTCAAGTGCTTGGATGAATTCAGTTGTATTCACAGCAGATTGACAGTTCCAGAGGCCAAAAGTAAATGAAGGGTGGGGAGAAGAGGGTTTCTTAAGCAGAGAAAAGTTGTTAAGATTGTGTTGTCTATGACAGATGTGTCTTTTCCTGTTCCCATGAATGATGGAGATTTATTTGTAGCACATGTTGCATTTAGCAGGTGCAAGAGGAAGAAGCAGTAGTCGTGGATGCCGGGGATCTGTGACGCTCTGCTGGCAGTTTCGGATTCAGACTCTTTTAAACTTGGATTTTCGTAAAAATCTCACCCCAGATTTTCAGCTTGCAATCAACAGAGGGTGTGACACGCGTCAACTGCCTCTCCTGTTGACGCTCAGAGAATGAAACTTAAGTGCTCAGCCCAAACAAAGCCTGACAACGACCCACTATCAATATCTACTCAAAGTAAGTTTCGATTCGCCCACCTAGCTGACAAGACCTTCCTAGGTTTCAGATCAGAGCTTGTTCTGCTGGCAGTTTCGGATTCAGACTCTTTTAAGCTTGAATTTTCGTGAAAATCACACCCCAGATTTTCAGCTTGCAATCAACAGAGGGTGTGACATGCGTCAACGAGCTGCAGATAGAGGTGGAGCCACAGCTTAGGGAGGAGAGCTTCAGCGTCACTCTGAAGAAATGAAACTTAAAGTTTGTCAGGGTGTCAGCCACACAGCCGTCCAGAAAGGTCTCCGTTTCTCTTCAAAGAAATTAAACTAACTTCATTCAATGAAGGAAGTGACATTTGTTTTCATTCAAGTCAGCAAAAGATTTGTAAGCAGTACAATTTTGCACTAAAAAAACCATCTGCACAACAGTAAAGGTCAAAATCAGCTCTTTCACCAGCAGAGGGCGGTTGTGTTTTCTAAAGTTTTTTAAATGGCCATCGTAAGGTCGTCAAAAACACTTTTAGAAACTACTTGTTTAAAACAATGCAATCTCTGTTATTTTGATGATCGATAGTAGGGCAGTCAGCATTTGTGTGTGTTTGAACGTGAGGTCACAGGACTTTATTCGTTTTAACCAAATTTCTTAGTGTCTACGTCCTACGTCCTTATTTGGACTTCATTTCTAACTTCCTGGTATCGTCGTTGTTCACTGACCATGCCCTGCAAGGACAAAGGAAATTAAATTGAATGCCTGCTGGAGGTCCTAGCATGAGGAAGCCAACAAAACCACATCATCGGCAGAGATTAGATTTTTAGGCCACCAAAACTGGAAACCCTCCTTCCCCCGGCTGCTCCTTGAGACCCTGTTCATGAAAATCACAAACAGAACCAGTGACAAGGGGCAACCCTGGCGAAGGCCATCACACATCGGGAACGTGTCTGACTTTGTGCAGAAGTTGAAGCCACAGCTCCCACTTTGGTCAAACATGGCCCAGTATCCATATTCCTGCAGTATCCCCCGAGGGACAGGGTCACAAGCCTTATAATAATAATAATAACTTAGATTTATATAGCGCCTTTCATGAAACCCAAGGACGCTTTACAAGGGGGGGCGTAATGGGAAGCAACAAGAGACAGACAAATGAAGGAGAAAGGAAGTGGGTGATCAGCTGGGGGGAGTGTTAGATGAGGCTGAATGCTTTGGTTAACAGGTGGTGTTTGAGGAAGTTTTTAAAAATAACCAGAGATGCAGCAGTGCGGATTTTGGCGGGGAGAGAGTTCCAGAGGGTGGGGGCTGAGGCACTGAAGGCTCTGTCACCATAAGATCGCAGTTTGGTGTGGGGGGTGGAGAGCAGGCCTGTGGCTGCCCCCGGCAAGTCTAGGGCTGGGCGATATGGACCAAAACTCATATCTCAATATTGTTTAGCTGAATGGCGTATATCGATATGTCTTTTATTAACAGTGAAAACACATGTAAAATACTACCTGTTTATGAATTTAAAAAGTAACATGGGTTAGGGGTTAAGAGGGACATCCAGTCAATCATCATCAGTGAGATGAGAAAAAGGTGACCTGCCACCTCTATATCGATATTAATGATATTGTCAAACCCTATATCGTTGAAATAAATATTTTAAAAACTCGATATATTTCCCAGCCCTACTGGCAACACAGCTCCAGGGTTCATCAGGACACGCAAGCCCCTCCACCACATTAAGGTGACAATTCTTGGAGAAGCTGTTCAACAGTGAAAGTTCAAGTTCACAGCCCATTGTAGCACTTGAGCTTTCCAATGTGAAAGTGTTCATTGTTACTTACAGCTCTCACCAAATATAAAACTGAATACAATAATCATGCCTTCATGACGGGGTGTGCATGAGGGGTTGGACAAAATATTACATCGGCGGGATAGAATAAGACAGTGGGATGAAAGACAAAACATCAGGTCTTTAGTACTAACAAATATTGACCGGTTTTAATGATCCTTTGCAGAGAGATGTACTTGCATCTTAAACATTAACACTGATTATGATCTCTATACTTCCCATTTAAAAGAATACTTAATATTTTAATTAAAAAATATATATTTCTCTTTTTTTCCTTTCACTCTGTGTAGATATGGCTGCTGCAAACTATCATCGGTCTGAGGATCAGTTTCTCTGCTCCATCTGTCTGGATGTGTTCAATGATCCTGTCACCACATCATGTGGACATAACTTCTGCATAAACTGCATCACTGACCACTGGAACACCAGCAACCAGTACAGGTGTCCAATTTGTATGGAAGCTTTTACTAAAAGACCTGAACTGAGGATCAACACTTTGCTCTCTGAGATTGTTGGTCAGTTCAGAGACAAAGCTCAGCAGGAAGCCAGAAGCAGCAGCTCAGAGCTACAAGAGTCCAAACCAGGATAAGTTCTCTGTGACGTCTGCACTGGAACCAAACAGAAGGCCCTGAAGTCCTGGAAAGCTGTGGCTCAGCTGGAGGAGACTGTCAGTGAAGAGATGAAGGAGTTGGTTCAAACTGCACTGAAGAGAGTCCAGCAGTATGCTGTGGATGTAACTCTTGATCCTGATACAGCACATCCTAATCTCATCCTGTCTAAAGGTGGGAGACAAGTTTATCATGGTGATGTGAGGAAGAATCTACCAGACAACCCAGAGAGATTCTCTTCTTGTGTTTGCGTTTTAGGAAAGCAGAGTTTCTCTTCAGGCAGATTTTACTTCGAGGTTCAGGTTAAAGGAAAGACTCGTTGGGATTTAGGAGTGGCCATCAACAGGAAGGGAGAAATCACAGTGAGTCCTGAGGAGGGTTTTTGGACTATATGGTTGAGAAATGGAAATGAATATGAAGTCCTTGATGACCCTTCAGTCCGTCTCTCTCTGAAGTGTCGTCCTGAGAAGGTGGGGGTGTTTGTGGATTATGAGGAGGGTCTGGTCTCCTTTTATGACGTGGACTCTGCAGCTCTGATCTACTCCTTTACAGACTGCTCCTTCACTGAGAAACTCTTCCCAGTCTTGGGTCCTTGTCTGAATGAAGGAGGTAAAAACTCTGCACCTCTGATCATCTCTCCCGTCAGTGTGAAATAATCAGACTTCATGTATTAATTCTCATCCGAGTACAAACCATCCCATTTACTGACAACACGGTATATTTGACATCTTTGACAGAATCAGATCATCGTGTTCGTTGCATCATTTATGTGATAACGTTTATTTTAACCCTTTAAACTTCACTGACTTCCAACTTCAGATCGAGAGGAAAAAACTGCAGAAGACAATAATTCAATAAGTTTATATTTGTCTGAAATGTCTTTGGTGTCTTTTTGACCGAGTTCTGCTGTACGTATGATAGTGTTGATAAAAAGTCAAAGAAATCTGTAAATATGTGATTTGAAAGAAAAACACCTAAATAAACTTGTTGTTGAAGACGAGGTCTGAGTAAGTACTGATTGACACGTATGACCCAGAACATCCACTCGATACGTGTGCTTTGTGTGTCCGCTCCCTCATCCGTCAACACCCACAGGCTGAGTTCTCAGAGTGCAGCACGGAGCAGCACCGCCGGACAGCTGGAGTCACCAGACCAAGGAGTTCCCACGGTACTTACAGAATCAGGAGTGACAGTGAGAGATGTTGGGCCTCAGCCATGTGGTTGGGAGAAAGGACTCAGACCTATATCACAGTCTTGAGCCTGACTAAAGTTATTTTGAAGGCAACTAAACAAAGGGGTCTTAGCCCAGCAACCCCCCAACAGAAACTAACAAATAGGTGTGAAAAGTGGGGGGGTTGGGGGCTTCTGAATTCTCTATCCTCATTGGAGGAGGCCTGAGGTAAACCCACAGGCAGCTCCAGTCTTTAAAAGCAATCACCAGGCATTGCTTCCTCCTCTTCAAGTGTGGTCTGCCGACACCAGAGGATACCCTCTCCAACAAGATGGACTCCAGCATTCGAGACAAAGCCTTTCCTCCTCTTGGCTTACATAGGTTAAACTCCAGAGCTGAGGTTGCTCAGTATAGGTAGCTCTTCACATGCTGAATTCAAGCATTAGAGGATTCAGCTGACTACTTCCATGGCATATTTTTAGGAGTTTTGGGCGCAATCAGATGCTATCAGGTTCGAGCAAAAAGAAGAGTTTCTTTCCTTTGATTTTTCGTAAGACGTCATTGAACGCAACTGGACAGGAGCGCTGAAGGAAGCCCACTGATCCCTGAATCCACAAGGACAAATAAAGAACTCGGCTCCTGCAACCAGAAGACCCTATAGAGCAGCGCTCTGGTTGACGATCTGAATCCCGCTACCCTCCTCCTACATCTGCCACGAAGGAACCCTGCCTGAATCTGATGATTCAACATTCAACAGAGTGACGATCTAACCAGCTTTGCAACGATCACCAGGAGTTACCCCAAGTAAGAGCTTCGGTCTGGGCAGAAATAGTTTCAGAAATAGTTATGTTTCTTTTATAACCACTGATAATTATGCATCATTGTTGACGACACGTCACATTCTGTTTATTATCTGTTGTAAGCTGCTGCATTTGTTTTATTGTGATGAACTGTTGTGTTCACCTATGTATGTGATGCTATGCTAGTTTACCTTCAGTCAACGGCTTTCACAATCAGAAAGACCAGTGTACCCGCCGTTGAATCAATGTCCGGCCACTGGCTTTCTGGTGTTTAAGTAACAGTTACTGAACTCAGCTCAGAGAGCTCAAACTATTTCAAAAGGTAGCCACACGACTTCCTTTGTTGTCCACCATTTTGTCACCATGTGACAAAGCCATATGGTGCATTGTCTCTCGCCACCATCTTGTTTTCTCTCTCTCTCATCTACACACACACACACACACATTTACACCCTCCACAAGCCTTGCTTGATAATGTTTGTTGCTTAGATTATTTTATAATAGTTATTTGTTTGATTAAGTTCATTGATTTTGGATTGATGTTGCTTTGTTTAAATAAATTCTGTTATAATTTAAGAGAGCAGTTGTTTGTGATTACTGGTTGTATTTGCATTGTGATATAAGCTGGGTGCGAAGGCTTTGTGTACGGATTTCAGGCCTTCAATTTATTAAATATAGTTATTAATTATTAATAATATTAGTAATTAAATAACTCATTTGAGACTGATTTGAGTGATATTTTGGTTATATTTCCCTGAGTACTGGGTGGTGCCCCAAAACGAGATTAAACATAGTTTAATGATATTTTATTTATATTATTAATAATTAAAAATAATTATTAAAGAATATAACCAAAGTTGACTTGATACAACCCCAACAGAGATAATACAATGTATGAGGTATAAAACCGTTATAAACACAACAACAAAAACACAAACACAATCATGCCGTTATTGTCCGTTATTATTGATCCTCAGAAGGAGTTACGCTGCACGTTTAAGTTTTGCGACAGTGATGATGTCACTGTCGACGGCCAGAGAGTGAGCCGAGACGTGTCCGAGATATCTTTTTATCGTGCTGAATGACTGCGCTATATAATCCACTACATATAACTTCCTGTTTAGTGAGAAGGCAGGAGGGAATGAGTGTATGATTTGAGACACGACCTAAGAATAACAGTCAGTTTCCTGTTTTCATCTTCTGATTTCTGCACCGTTTCTTCTTCAAGTTTTCAGAACGAGGAAGAAAATAAAGCTTTAGTTTTCTAATTTATAAATTGATCCTTATTCTTTCAAACATAAAATGAACACCTGATATTTCAGTCTCTCTCTCTGAAGAACAGCTGTGTTTATAGATACAGAAAAATGTTTAATTCTGAACATTTCCAGAAACCACACAGGCCTCGTGGTGTCAGACCACTCCTACAGGACTCACTTCAATTCAAATAACTTAATTAATCCCTCTTGGGGTAATTGGTGTGGAGCAGCTTGTACGTATGAGAGAGGAAACACAAATAAAGGCAAGTTGACCTACAAAGAACAGATTACTCAAGGAGTTAAAATATAGATAAGAACTAAAGGAGATACTAATGCTAAGGAGAATTCAGTAATCTGATCACAGAGGGATGAATGATTTCAATCAGAGGTTAGTTTTACAGGCAGGTAAAACATAAAGACGACGTGAAGGCAGCAGAGAAAATTCACTAAAGAGTGCATGACCAGAAGAAGCTAAAATACTCTCAACCTTCCTGAGGATCTGCTGTTTACAAAAAGAATTCAAATCTCTCTGTTTCACACCTTAGAACAGATTTGAACAATTCCTGTACGACTGTTTCTGTCGTTAACTGAGAGGCTGTGAAACCAACAGATAAAAGAAAAACAAAGGAGACTCTCAATAAAAGAATGATAAAAATGACAAAGTATTTCAGGACTGACTGAGAAAGAGTTCTGTTTCCTTAAAAGGTGGATTCTCTGTTGCCCCCTCTTCACAATAGCCTCAGTGTTGACATCAAGTTTAAGTTGGTCGTCCAAATACATGCACAAGTATTTGTAAATGGAATGGTAAATGGACTTGCGCTTACTGTATATAGCGCTTTTCTAGTCTTCTGACTACTCAAAGCACTTATACACCACAGGTCACACCTACACATTCACACGCTGATGGTAGAGGCTGCTGTGTAGTGAGACCATCAGAAGTAACTAATCCCATTCATACACATTCACACGGCACTGACGAAGCAGCGGGAGCAATTTGGGGTTAAGTGTCTTGCCCAAGGACACATCGGACATGTGGCTGTAGGAGCTGGAGATTGAACCCCAGAACTTCCGGTTAAGAGACAACGACTCTACCAACTGAGTCACAGCCGCCCTGTGGAGATAGTACGACCCTACAATCTCCACAGTTTTATTATGGATGCTGCACTCTGTTGCTGCCTCCCTCTTAAATCTAAAATCAAAGAGTAATTCCCTGCTACACTGCTGCAGAAACAACAGGTCTCCATGTAGACCTCTGACTGCTGCTATGACACACAACGACCACTAGATGGAGCCCAACATGAAGCAACAAGAAGGGATCAGTTCTGTTCTGCTGCCACAACAAGCACCAAACTCTCCTGATACATGAGAGTGACTGTAATAAATGTATGAACTCGAGCATCCTCTCTTATTCACAAAGAAGATACGACAACTTTAATGAAACTCTTCTTCTCAGATCAGATCAGTCTATCGAAGCTGGTATTTCACAACAGCCCTGTGACTCAGAGGGAAGAAACAAGCTGCAGTTAGAGGAGGAGCCACAGTTGAGGGAGGAGAGCTTCAGCGTCACTCTGAAGAAATGAAACTTAAAGTTTGTCAGGGTGTCGGCCACGCAGCCGTCCAGAAAGGTCTCCGTTTCTCTTCAAAGAAATTAAACTAACTTCATCCAATCTTTGTCAACGACACAGCAGAGTCTCTGCAAACACAGGTGAGTACAGCTGATCATGTTTACACTTTGAACAACCAGGATTTACACTCAACTCTTCATTTCACTCTCTCTTCATACTCGAGCTTGTTCAACTGTGTGTGGGTGTGTGTGTTTAACTGAGCTCCTTTCGTTTGGATTTTGGTTTATTTCCAACTTCCTGGTATCGTTGTTGTTCACTGATAACATCCTGCAGACTGAATTCTATTTCCTCTGGCTGTTTCACAGTAAAAGCCTTGACATGGAGGAACCACAATGAGGCTTTTAATTTGAAGAAAGCAGAGAAGGAAGTGAAATTTAAGCCAGAGGAAATAGAATTCAGTTTGGCTGCAGGATGTTATCAGAGATTGTTATCTCTAGATTCTGCTCCTGAATGCTCTGGATTTGTTTGGACCAGAGAAGGTAGATTGTGGTTCTGCTTATGTCAGTACTCTTATTGATTGTTTGTTTGTGTTTGTTTTGTTTGCAGAGTAAGATCCCAGTGGGCATCAAGTCTGGAAACTACAACAAGGTGACACCCGACTTTAACTTCACTTAAACATTTTTGTAACTCTGATTTAGGAAACAAAACAAAATATTTTAAAAGGCCCCTCCCATCATATGTCAGATTGATTTGAATTTTGACACTCAGGTCTGGCTCATTTTGCTCTAGAAAAAAGCCTCTTTGGACCAACAGACTCTGCCATGATGGATTTTCTGCCATTTTTACTGTTTTAAAAATCACATTTTTGACACTGCCTCCTAAACCATAGGTCCTAAAGAAAGGAACCTAAAGAGATCCTCGTAATCCCACAGTAAGATCCTCCTGACTTCACTGACATTCCTTTTATTGATTAATAAAATAACGTGAGGATAACTTTATACAATCGCTGTCGTTAAGGTGATACAGAATATTCCCAGAATAGATTTTTAATTAACGATTTGAGAAGCTGTAGGCTGTAAACACAAACTGACTTAATGAACAGCTGCTTTTGTTCCAGCACTTTCCGTCTCATCAGCTGATTCAGTAAACACACACACACACACACACACACACACACACACACTCCTGTATATGCTCACAAGTGAGGTCCTGAACAGTTTATATTGGGAGTGAGGACCACCCTTTCTGTTATACTTAGAGGCAAATGGATTATATATTTAACATTGGGTGTCTTCCTCCTCCAGGTTTTTACCTCGGCTTCTTAAAAAATCTAAAGGTAAAAAATAATCCGTTTTAAAACATTATACCACTTGAGAGAGGACCTTTTGGTGTATGGCGGTATTTACTTTATTTCTGTCAGACAAATAACCTATTATCTGTTTTTACCTTTAAGAAATTATTTGCCACCATTAATGATGTAGTAGAGACATATATGTAACAATAAATAATTTGGAAGCATTGCCAAGAGAATCGCACTTTGATGTTAATGGATAAAAACAATATATGAAATGAATGCTCTCCCCCTCCTTAAGATGAATGTGTAAGAGTAGTTTTACATTTACTGTATTATTACTCTTCTGCTGAAGCACATTAGTACCATCACACTACAAACAAAATGCCAATGCCAGTTAACAGAAGACCCCCCAAAAAGGCTTTAGTTTTCGAGATACCCCTACCCGAGGTAGAACAAAGCACAACCATATTTTTTCATAACTTGAACATGTCTAGTTTATGAAACGGATTGTTGTACAAAAATATTTTACTGCAAAATAACTTTTTTTGGATGTTTTATGCATCTTATCAAAAAACGAAAATAGGTCAAATTAGGGCTTATCCAAAAGGGACCGCTCTAGCCTAATCACATGTATCTCTGGGAATCAGAATCAGAATTTCATCAAATTTGGAAAGGATGTTCACAGATAGTTATTAGTTACAATTATGCAAAGTTTTTATCAATACCATTTTCAATTTTAGAATTTTTCACACTTAAACACACATGTAGTTTAGGCGGAAATTGAAAATTGAAACAAAAATTCAAAAGGTATGTATATCAAAGTCTGTTATTTTTTAAGTAAGGACACCAAACATTAAAATGTCATTTTTATCTTCTTTAGACTGTTATCTCAACATAAAAGCAAGTTATTTGACTTTTCTTGACTTTCTTTGACTATTTGACTTGATCCTATGCTGTCACCAGCCCCTAACAGGAAACTAATGCAGCCAGGATTTCAGGGCGACCTGGTACAATGGGGCCCTATGGATGTGTATGTGGGAGGAGGTGGCCACAAACAATAGATTAAGACTTAACAACAAGACACAATATAATTGTATTCTGTAATATATATATAATTAAACATTTTATAGTTATTCCTAATACATTTTATACATATTTTATACTAAAACATATTTTCTATCTTACATTTATATGATGACACTCAGGGTCAACCCGCTGCTTTCAACAATATTGTCACCTATGACATTGTTTCTATTTCATTCTAAAAAATTAAAGCATTGTCTTAACATCAGTAGTGAAATATTAATGAACTTAAAAACAGTATTGATATATATAACCTTGAGTTCTTAGAAATTAAATATACTTCATATAGTCTATTTGTATATCAGCTATACAGCCTGTTGTAGTTTTTTTAATGTATTTCAGTCATATAAAGATGGTGTGTAGTTACCATATCTCCTGCTTTTAAGCAGAACCCTAGTTACTCCAGAGGATACACTGGATGAAGGGATAGTTTTTATAATACCCTAAGTATGATAAAGTGTTTAAAAGAAAATGGAGCTGGGATACAAAACAATTCTTGATGATTTCCACTTTTAGACAAAATGACTATGAACCTGAGAGCTTAACACCTTGCCACTAAAAACCTTTGTGTCACACTAAGCATCTCCTGGAGACAAAGTTTGACCTCTTATCTCTTCGCCGATCTTGTCCTGTACTTGTGTAAGTTGTGTTTACTGATGAAAAATCTCCTTCTGCCAAGTTTGAACCGTCAAATGTATCCCTAACTCTGAATCTTGGCTGTAGAAAATGACACCAACCCGCTGAAAGCAGTAACGAATAAGAATAACTTCACAGAAGAAAATATCTTCTATCTTAAGGTCTTGTTTGCTTTTGTAAACCATTTAAAGATATCAGTATACATTTAAGTGAGCTCCATAACCAACCAAAACAATCCTCCCAGGAGCTTTAAGAAAACAATTGCTGCAGAAAATAACCATCAACAAAGTCAACCAACCAAACAAAGATAACACAACCAAATCAAGACACCACAACCAAAGACAACACAACCAAATCAAGACACCACAACCAAAGACAACACAACCAAATCAAGACACCACAACCAAAGACAACACAACCAAATCAAGACACCACAACCAAATCAAGACACCATAACCAAATCAAGACACCACAACCAAAGACAACACAACCAAATCAAGACACCACAACCGAAGACAACACAACCAAAGACACCACAACCAAATCAAGACACCACAACCAAATCAAGACACCACAACCAAATCAAGACACCATAACCAAATCAAGACACCACAACCAAATCAAGACACCACAACCAAATCAAGACACCATAAACAAATCAAGACACCACAACCAAATCAAGACACCACAACCAAAGACACCATAACCAAATCAAGACACCACAACCAAATCAAGACACCACAACCAAAGACACCACAACCAAATCAAGACACCACAACCAAATCAAGACACCACAACCAAAGACACCACAACCAAATCAAGACACCACAACCAAAGACACCATAACCAAATCAAGACACCACAACCAAATCAAGACACCACAACCAAAGACACCACAACCAAATCAAGACACCACAACCAAAGACACCACAACCAAATCAAGATACCACAACCAAAGACAACACAACCAAATCAAGACACCACAACCAAATCAAGACATCACAACCAAATCAAGACACCACAACCAAAGACAACACAACCAAAGACACCATAACCAAATCAAGACACCACAACCAAATCAAGACACCACAACCAAAGACACCACAACCAAATCAAGACACCACAACCAAAGACACCACAACCAAATCAAGATACCACAACCAAAGACAACACAACCAAATCAAGACACCACAACCAAATCAAGACATCACAACCAAATCAAGATACCACAACCAAAGACAACACAACCAAATCAAGACACCACAACCAAATCAAGACACCACAACCAAAGACACCATAACCAAATCAAGACACCACAACCAAATCAAGACAACACAACCAAAGACACCATAACCAAATCAAGACACCACAACCAAAGAAGGTTAAGAAGGCTCATCAACGCCTCTTTTTCCTGAGGACACTGAAGAGACACCACCTGTCTTCAGCTGTACTGAGGAACTTCTACCGCTGTGTGATCGAGAGCATCCTGACCAGCAGTGTCACAGTCTGGTACGAAAACTGCTCTGTCACAGACCGTAAGGCGCTATAGCGGGTGGTAAAAACCGCCCAGCGCATCACAAGGTGTCCACTTCCTGCCATTGAGGATGTCCAAAGAAAGCGCTGTCTGCTGCGAGCTCACGGCATCCTTAAAGACTCCTCCCATCCTGCCCACAGACTATTTACCCTCCTGCCCTCCGGTAGGCGCTTTAGAAGCCTCCGGACCAGCACCAGCAGACTGAGGAACAGCTTTTTCCCCAGAGCTGTCTCTCTACTGAACTCAACCCCCCGAACTCTGACTCTCTCTCCCTCCCGAACTCTGCCCCCCGCTGACCCCCTTCCCCTGCACATCACCTCACACCCATCATCCCCCCACCACTCCTCCTGGTCATACACACATCTCTCATCTACCTGTATTATTGTATTATAGTATGTTCATATCACCTCAATAAGTTATCGACCTGTAAAATATGTCCATATTCTGTATATTATCTGTAAACTAGTATAGCATGCTCACTGCACCTTAACCTGTATATTATAATCTGAAGAATATACTTATATTTATAGCATTTATTTATATTTATAGCATCCCATTAATCCAGCCATATATACCCAATGATTCACTTTTTTTTTAGTCCACATCTGTAAATTTTGTAATTACTGTACATAGCACAGATTCTTGCACTTTCTGCTTATTTGCACTTCTGGTGAGATGCCAAACCTCATTTTGTTACTCTATACTTGTATATGTGTAATGACAATAAAGTTGAATCTCATCTCATCTCATCTCAAAGACACCATAACCAAATCAAGACACCACAACCAAAGACACCACAACCAAATCAAGACACCATAACCAAATCAAGACACCACAACCAAAGACAACACAACCAAAGACACCACAACCAAATCAAGACACCACAACCAAAGACAACACAACCAAAGACAACACAACCAAATCAAGACACCACAACCAAAGACAACACAACCAAATCAAGACACCACAACCAAATCAAGATACCACAACCAAAGACACCACAACCAAATCAAGACACCACAACCAAAGACAACACAACCAAAGACAACACAACCAAATCAAGACACCACAACCAAAGACAACACAACCAAATCAAGACACCACAACCAAATCAAGATACCACAACCAAAGACAACACAACCAAAGACACCACAACCAACTCAAGACACCACAACCAAAGACAACACAACCAAATCAAGACACCACAACCAAAGACAACACAACCAAATCAAGACACCACAACCAAAGACAACACAACCAAATCAAGACACCACAACCAAATCAAGATACCACAACCAAAGACAACACAACCAAAGACACCACAACCAACTCAAGACACCACAACCAAAGACAACACAACCAAATCAAGACACCACAACCAAAGACAACACAACCAAATCAAGACACCACAACCAAAGACAACACAACCAAATCAAGACACCACAACCAAAGACACCACAACCAACTCAAGACACCACAACCAAAGACAACACAACCAAATCAAGACACCACAACCAAAGACAACACAACCAAATCAAGACACCACAACCAAAGACACCACAACCAAATCAAGACACCACAACCAAATCAAGACACCACAACCAAAGACAACACAACCAAATCAAGACAACATAACCAAATTATTATTGATGATGATGGTAATGACGATGGTTTTTGTTTGATAAACATGATTTTAAGATGGTTTCTATACTGATTGAGCTCCCAATAACAGCTGCCAATGTTGTGCTTTGCCTCTGTGCACTGCCTGTCAGCATTAGTGTCTGATCTGACTTAAAGCTGTTCATTTGCACTTACTGACATCGTTTTCCTCCTCTCTAGATCCTCGCTTTTGTTTTACTTACTCTCTAATGTACGTTGCTTTGGATAAAAGTGTCTGCTAAATAAATTGTAGAATTGTAGAAATACATTCAACACAATCAAATACAGCAAAATAAAAACAAGGCAACAAAAAGTAGACAATACTGACACAATAACCACATGCAGCCAACACAACAAAATGCAAGGAAAAGGCATTACCATCTACAGGTAATCCAGCCACAGACAATAGAACATAGCTAAATGTATTTTTAAAGAAAAAAGTTGTGTGTTTGGTTGTATGTTGTCTTTTGTCTTAGAATAGATTATATGAATGGAGAATCCGAAGGGGGCTATTATCTTTGGAGGCAGGGCAGATGCTAAATGCTCATCAGATTAAAGCCAGTGGGCGTACAATTGATTTTGATGCCTGCGTAAGGTTTTGCCATCTGCAATCTTTTCTATTGTATATATTTGGTTGTGTTTTCTACATTTGGCTGTGTACCATTTAAAGTACAATATACAGTTGTGATGTCTTGATTTGGTTGTGATGTCTTGATCTAGTTATGGTGTCTTGATTTGGTTGTGGTGTCTTGATTTAGTTATGATGTCTTGATTTGGTTGTGGCGTCTTGATTTGATTGTGATGCCTTGATTTAGTTATGGTGTCTTGATTTAGTTATGGTGTCTTGATTTGGTTGTGATGTCTTGATTTGGTTGTGATGTCTTGATTTGGTTGTGGTGTCTTGGTGTCTTGATTTGGTTGTGGTGTCTTGATTTAGTTATGGTGTCTTGATTTGGTTGTGGTGTCTTGGTGTCTTGATTTGGTTGTGGTGTCTTGATTTAGTTATGATGTCTTGATTTGGTTGTGGTGTCTTGATTTAGTCATGATGTCTTGATTTGGTTGTGGCGTCTTGATTTGATTGTGATGCCTTGATTTAGTTATGGTGTCTTGATTTAGTTATGGTGTCTTGATTTGGTTGTGATGTCTTGATTTGGTTGTGGTGTCTTGACTATTTGTGGTGTCTTGATTTGTTTGTGATGTTTGGTTGGTTGACTTTGTTGATGGTTATTTTCTGCAGCAATTGTTTTCTTAAAGCTCCTGTGAGATAAGAGGTCAAACTTTGTCTCCAGGAGATGCTTAGTGTGACACAAAGGTTTTTAGTTGCAAGGTGTTATGCTCTGAGGTTCACAGTCATTTTGTCTAAGAGTGGAAATCATCCTTTGTAATTAGCATTTAAAATCAAATGTCATTATATATAATGAGGTAAAATAAGTGTATAAAGAAGTTTCTTATAAAAATGTCTGCATGATTATTTTCCTAATTTACCTTACACACATTTACGCCATCATAACAATTGTTTTGTATCCCAGCTCCATTGGTTGCCTGATAAATTATTCAACAAAAATAGCTATTGTAGCTTTTTTTAAACACTTTATCATACTTAGGGTATTATAAAAACTATCCCTTCATCCGGTGTATCCTATGGAGTAACTAGGGTTCTTCTTAAAAGCAGGAGATATGGTGACTACACACCATCTTTATATGACTGAAATACATTAAAAAAACTACAACGGGCTGTATAGCTGATATACAAATAGACTATATGAAGTATATTTAATTTCTAAGAACTCAAGGTTATATATATCAATACTGTTTTTAAGTTCATTAATATTTCACAACTGATGTCAAGACTGCTTTCATTTTTTAGAATGAAATAGAAACAATGTCATAGGTGACAATATTGTTGAAAGCAGCGGGTTGACTCTGATTGTCATCATATAAATCATATGTAAGATAGAAAATGAGACAAAATGTATTAGGAATAACTATAAAATGTTTAATTATATACATATTACAGAATACAATTATATTGTGTGTTGTTGTTGAGTCTTAATCAATTGTTTGTGGCCACCTCCTCCCACATACACATCCATAGGGCCCCATTGTACCAGGTCGCCCTGAAATCCTGGCTGCATTAGTTTCCTGTTAGGGGCTGGTGACAGCATAGGGTCAAGTGAAAAGTCAAATAACTTGCTTTTATGTTGAGATAACAGTCTAAAGAAGATACAAATGACATATTTTAATGTTTGGTGTCCTTACTTAAAAAATAACAGACTTTGATATACATACCTTTTGAATTTTTGTTTCAATTTTCAATTTCCGCCTAAACTACATGTGTGTTTAAGTGTGAAAAATTCAAAAATTGAAAATGGTATTGATAAAAACATAACTGAAACTAATAACTATCTGTGAACATTCTGTCCAAATTTGGTGAAATTCTGATTCTGATTCCCAGAGGTACATGTGATAAGGCTAGAGCGGTCCCTTTTGGAGAAGCCCTAAAATTTGACCTATTTTCGTTTTTTGATAAGATGCATAAAACATCCAAAAAAAGTTATTTTGCAGTAAAATATTTTTGTACAACAATCCGTTTCATAAACTAGACATGTTCAAGTTATGAAAAAATATGGCTGTGCTTTGTTCTACCTCGGGTAGGGGTTTCTCAACTTTTAGGGGCCCAAGTTCCTCTACTAATAGGACATGGAGTGAGAAAGGTCGAGCCACCCCAAGCCCTTCCAAAGAGGGGGCGTGGTCAGACACAGCTCATTTACATATTTAAAAGTACAGACACAGAAACAGCCTGTTCTGAGCAGGGCTGAAATAGAGGGGTGTACGAAAGGCTCTTGGTGTAATGACGTCATAGCCCCGCCCCTTCGACTATGTGCAGTTCTACTCACTGCATGTAGTTCAGTTAAGCAGTTGTCTGAATCACCAGTTGTGTGTTAAGTGCTGTATTGTGTGCGTCCATGAGAATCTAGTAAGTACTGGAAGTATATTTGATTTAGTTGATGTTCTATGTTCAGAAATAGTAAAGTGAGGTTACAGAGCAAGCAATTAGCGCGCTAGCAATTAGCATGCTAGCAGTTAGTTTAGCAATTAGCTTGCTGGCTAGAACATGGCCAATTATTAGTAACGTTTTGCTGTATGTTTAGCTAATAAGGCTTATATGTGCACCCTCATTTATCTTCTGTGTTGTCAACATGATTGCTTATCACAATGGGTTTACATTTGATTACTTGTGCTAATAGTGTGTTATAGGCTACTGCACTTTGTATTAGCAATAGAATATCAGTGATCTTTAATCCAGAGACAGTGTTTAATTTCTACCTTTATTGTATTGCAGACTACACACATACTTGCACACTCCTACACGCACACACCCTGCTACACATGCCCAGATACTGTACCCACTTTGCTTTATGTCAAGTTTACTGGAAATAGAGGAGACAACTCAAGAAGGAAAACTGCTTCACTGGTATTCTTACCGACCTGAACAACACTCACCATCCATACCCAGCATTACAGTCCTAACCTGGTCCTCACCTACAAGGGGTTAATAGACATGATGCATTATACAATGCAAGATGTCCAATTTAGTGGACATCAATTTACATTTTCTCAAAACCCAAAGTCAATACTTGGAAAGTTTGACAATAATACTGTTCCTTAGCTGTTACTTGATGTGACAAAAATTACAAGGTGATCTAGAATAGCAGGATGGGGAAGATATTCCTGAGCTACGTGGCACTGATAACTTTCCATCGGCCTTCTTGATTTTGAAGTACACTTACTATGGCTGGCCAGTGGGTGTGAGTATATGGGATGACTTGCTAATATCCACTAATGAGGCTGATGTGAAACCATTCTATCAAAACCCCTGCATGTAGCATAAAACAGCTCTTGAACAGCTCTCAAATGTAGTGACCATAATGTGTGAAAGGGCTAAGTTGATTCAAGCTCATATCACAAGCACCAAATATTCTAATATAAACTCCTCAAAAAAAGATTGGAAACATTATTTTGGTCAATTTTTTCCTCTCTAATAATACTAATTGGTGTTGTATTATATATGGTTGGAAAGCCTGATTCGAGGCATAACTTGTAAGGATCGTGCATTTGTGGAATGAGCAACACAGCTAGACGTGTGGGTAGCGCCCAAAACGAATGTGCCAAAAGCCCCTGCTATATTCTTCTGTTCACTCCTGTTTTGAGTTCCTTGTTGGACTGGATGATTGCACTCTCCCACAGTAATAAGGAACAAACAACACATATTGGTAATTTTTACACTTGATTCATTTTACACTGTCAGGGACCTCAGTAGCGTGTGGAAGATCCATACGTAACCACAACAACTTTGAACCTCCTCCTCATGCTGGTCGCCAGCCTGGTCACATTTTGTTATGGGATGGCATCCCATTCCTCAACAAGACGTTGCTGAAGGTCAACGAGCATGGTTGTGTTGGTCACTCTAGCACGTACAGCACGCCCAAGCTGATTCCACAAGTGTTCAATTGGGACACTGGACTCACGGCAGGCCATTCCATCATCTCCACTCCCAAATTCTGGAGGTACTCTGTGATGATCCTGGCTCTTTGGGGGTGTTGTCATCCCAGAGGAAGGAGTAAGGATCCAGCTTCTGGAGATATGGTATTGCCACAGGCTCCAGAATCTCCTTCCGATTTCTCACTGCAATGAGTTTGCCTTCAGTGATGATAAGTTTTGTTGTGCCTGTGAGAGAGATACAGCCCCACACCATCACACTGTCCCCATTGAAAGATGTCACGCGACCTACCAACAGAAGAATATTGCAGTGGAATTTTGGCACTTTTTTTGGGGTGCTACCCAGTGGAATAAAGGAGGATGATGAGGATGCGATGAAAGAAGACAGCAGGATAAAAGAAGGAGATAGCGGGATGAAAGACCAAACACCAGGTCTTCAGTACTAACAAATATTAACCGGTTTTAACAATCCTTTGTAGAGCGATGTACTTGCATCTTAAATATTAACATTTGTAACTGATTTGAATCTGTGAAATCTTTACACTCTGTACTTTCCCGTTTGAAAAAATACAAAAATAAAATGTTTTTCTTTGTTTCACTCTCTGTGTAGATATGGCTGCTGCAAACTATCATCGGTCTGAGGATCAGTTTCTCTGCTCCATCTGTCTGGATGTGTTCAATGATCCTGTCACCACATCATGTGGACACAACTTCTGCAAAAACTGCATCACTGAACACTGGAACACCAGCGACCAGTACCTGTGTCCAATATGTAAGAAGGTTTTTAACACAAGACCTGAGCTGCACGTCAACACTTTCATCTCTGAGATGGTTGGTCAGTTCAGAGACAAAGCTCAGCAGGAAGCCAGCAGCAGCAGCTCAGAGCTACAAGAGTCCAAACCAGGAGAAGTTCTCTGTGACGTCTGCACTGGAACCAAACAGAAGGCCCTGAAGTCCTGCTTAGACTGTCTGGTCTCCTACTGTGAGACTCACCTGGAGCCTCATCTGACAGCTTCACGTCTGAAAAGACACCAGCTGATCGACCCTGTGGAGAACCTGGAGGACAGGATGTGTACGAAGCACGATAAACCTCTGGAGCTGTTCTGTAAGACCGATCAGACCTGTGTCTGCATGCTCTGCTCTGTTTTAGACCACCAGACACACAAGTTTGTTCCTCTGAAAGAAGAATATGAAGAAAAGAAGGCAAAGCTGGAGGAGACAGAGACTGAAATTCAGCAGATGATCCAGAAAAGACGACTGGAGATTCAAGAGATCAAACACTCAGTGGACCTCAGTAAAGACGATGCAGACAGAGAGATGGCAGAAGGTGTTCGAGTCTTCACCGCTCTGAAGGAGTCTGTTGAGAGAGGTCAGGCCGAGTTCATCGACACGATCGAAAAGAAGCTGAAAACAACAGAGAAACAGGCCCAAGCTTTCATCAAAGAGCTGGAGCAGGAAATCTGTGAGCTGATGAAGAGGAGCACTGAGGTGCAGCAGCTCTCACACTCTGAAGACCACCTCCATCTAATCCAGAGAGTGCCATCTGTGACCGTTACTCCAGTCTTTGGTGGGAGGATTGTCCGGGGTTTGAATCCATGTCAACCGCTGTACGAGAGGACATTGAAGAAAGCTGTGGCTCAGCTGGAGGAGACTCTCAGTGAAGAGATGAAGAAGTTGGTTCAAACTGAGCTGAAGAGAGTCCAGCAGTATGCTGTGGATGTAACTCTTGATCCTGATACAGCACATCCACATCTCATCCTGTCTAAAGGTGGGAGACAAGTACGTAATGGTGATGTGAAGAAGAATGTTCCCAACAACCCAAGGAGATTTTCTTCTTGTGCTTGTGTTTTAGGAAAGCAGAGTTTCTCTTCAGGCAGATTTTACTTCGAGGTTCAGGTTAAGGGAAAGACTGGGTGGGATTTAGGAGTGGCCAGAGAGTTCAGTAAAAGAAAGGGAGATATTTCACTGAGTCCTCAAAAAGGTTTCTGGACTATATGGTTGAGAAATGGAAATGAATATGAAGCTCTTGATGACTCTTCAGTCCGTCTCTCTCTGAAGTGTCGTCCTGAGAAGGTGGGGGTGTTTGTGGATTATGGGGAGGGTCTGGTCTCCTTTTATGATGTTGGTGCTGCAGCTCTGATCTACTCCTTTACAGACTGCTCCTTCAGGATGAAACTCTTCCCTTACTTCTATCCTGGTCTTGATGATGATGATAACTCTGCCCCTCTGATCATCTGTCCTGTCAGAGTTAAATAACTATTTCCCTGATGCTCTTGTTTCACCAAATTGAACAAAGATGCACAACTTATATTTTATATCTTAAATTTAGCAGGTGTTGACTGTGATTGATTTAAAGTTTACTGTTTAGTTTATTGTTCCCATTACACAGAGCTGCCAAGTGTCACGCATTGGCTGTGAGAGTCAGGCAGATGAGCATCTTCACACAGTCACACGCTAACCATCCTATTTCAATCGCTAACGGTCCTATAAATTGCCCCTTTTTATGTTTCCCCACCCTGAAATATATTTCCTCACTTGCTGCTTGCCGTACTCGGGGCCCTATTCTGCTTCTGACTCACTTACCCAGTGATCACAGGGAATAAACGTCACCACCCCCTCCCACTCGCTCGAGGTGAATTCTCCTGATTATATCCTGCTGTGTTCTTTTTTTTTTTTTTTTATTTATTCTTTTTTTTTATTAGGTGATGCAGAACAATACAAGACGAGTGAGGGATATGACAAGAACAAAAGTATGTAGGAGACAGGGGAGACACGACAATACGATGCACAGCATAGACAAAGACAAAACAGGCAGGCAGGGAGTAATAATAACGTTTTGCAATTTTGTGGTAGTGTGGCAGTTTTGTGGTGTTGAAGGGCCCTGCTTGTGTATGTGTGTGTGTAATTCGAGTGTATGCTTGTGTTTTTTTTTTGTTTTTTTCCTTTCCTTTTTTTTCTTTTTTCCTCCCTTCCCCTCCTCTATACCCCTATTCCTATTTTTGTCCTTCTTCTTTCCCCCATTCCATTTTTCTTTTCTTTCTTTTTTTAATTAAATTTTTTTTATTTTTTTATTTCCTTCTCATCCTTTTTCTTCTTTCCCCTTTCTTTCTCTATATATTATCTTTTTTTTTTTTCTCCTTCCTTTCTACTTCAGTCATTGTGTGATGCAGGGGTCCAGCTGTGTTCTTGAGGAGGCTGGAGGAGAAATTCCGGGTGAAGAGAGAAACATTCAGCTCTTTGCGTTCACACGCTCCTCCGGCAAATATCAGGAGTTTTTCAGGAATTGTCTGCAGGTGTGAAAGCACCTATATTGTATATATCTATTTTATGTTTCCTTTTGAATGTGCATGTATATAAAAAGCAAAACAAGAATATGTCAGCGTGTCATACAGAATATCAGATATTTAATAAACAGTTGTTCCAAACTTCTTCAGTAGATTGATTTCTCTGATGTGGGATCAGTTTGATAAATCTTTGTATTAAGCGCCATTTTCCTGTAATAAGTTTGTTATTGTTTGAATTATATAATTAGCAGTACAGCAGAGAATATATTGGTGTTTATCTCGGGAATATTGATGAATATTTACTGTGATTATTTCTGTATTTTACTCTGAAGATTTGTTGTCAGACTTCCGTAGTCACGTGATCAAGAGACAGGAAGTGAAGTGTATTGTTGTGAGTTACGCTGTCGACGTAAATAAACGAGTGACGGCGGAGCAACGCGGCAGTTTTACCGTGGACACGGGAACACGTGTACCAAGCCGACTCACCGTGTAAAACAATGAGCCTCATTCACTAATATATGTGTAGAAATGTTCTTAATCCACGCATAAAATAAGATATCCATCAGATTCATGACACGTACATACCAGCCAGTTTCGTTCTCACCACCTCGCGTATGTTAGTGAATCAGAATTATTCTAAATCGACAGGCGCGCGCCCGCAACCTGTAATCAGCATACTACCACGCCACCATCTCTCCATATAAGGACATCCGATTGGTGTATTAGGACGAGAGCAGTGAGGTGGAGACACGTAGAACTCGAAAGAAATGTCCTCAAAAGGCAAAAAAGAGCGGTGTGTCTGGGGGCTTTGATGCAGTTTCACGGAATTACATAGTTGCAGCAATTCTGTATGTGCCTTGGCGGTCGGAATCAGAACAAATTCAAGTAAATAATTGTAAATTGTAAATTCAAGTAAATAATTGTGGGCGGCAGTAGCTCAGTCTGTAGGGACTTGGGTTGGGAATCGGAAGGTCGCCGGTTCAAGTCTCGGCACGGACCAAGTCTGGAAATTGGTCTGGTAGCTGGAGAGGTGCCAGGCCACTTCCTGAGCACTGCCGAGGTGCCCTTGAGCAAGGCACCTAACCCCCCCCCCCCCCACAAGCTCAGGAGCGCCCGCCGTAGGGCAGCCCCCTCACTCTGAGACCTCTCCATTAGTGCATGTCCACAGGATCCTGTTTGTGCATGTGTGTGTATTTCAGTTCATGTTTGTGTAGCATGTTTACTAGACAGAGTGTAAAAACGAATTTCCCCTCGCGGGATCAATAAAGTATAAATTCTTCTTCTTCTTCTTCTAAAAATATATCAATGAATCTCAGATTTGTGCGGCAAATGTACGTACAAACGTGAATGAGGCACATTGTCACGTCTTCACTCTGTGGTTAAGACAGAAATAAGTTTACGAAACATAAGATTCATGAAGAAGGCAGAAGATAACCACTACATTTGTCTTTTATATTCTGATTAAAAAGATGATGAGTCAAATCAATCTGTAATAATGTGATTCTTTGAAAATAAAAACGTTTTTTTTTTTTGCACCATCTTGTACAGAGAGTTGTTTTTTAATTCATGCAAATACATTCAATATCGATTCATGTCAACCGGGACTAAAAACAAAGTCTGAAGTTTGATTTCATGACAAACTTCCAGGTTATAAACCTGCTGAATAATAAGCTACGTCTTTAACACACTGCAGAGAAAGTCAGAAATATGCTCAGTGTAACAATTCAAAACTACACTCAGATGCAGAGGAAAGTCCAGGACACAAAAAACAGAAAAAATAAGTTCTTTACTCAAATGTTCGTAGGTCGTACACAGGAAGGCCATCAGTGAGAGCAAAATCCAATAAGGGCAAATCCACAAAATCCAAAAATCCAATCAAAGTTGAAAACCGGGCGAGCAAACACGAGGAGAATAAGTCTGGAAAGCATGAAACACTTTGGAGACAAAGACAATCTGTCAGAGGTCTGGTGCAAACACAGGGGGATATATACAGGTCACACTAACTGCAGATGAGACACAGGTGTGTTGGGACAAAAGGCGGGAAACAGAGCAATGGCAGGAAGTCAGACTAGATATCGTACACAAGCAGCAGTTATTCTACAATTCTACAATTCACTTAGTAAACGCTTTTATCCAAAACGACGTACATCAGAGAGTAAGTACAACACAAGCAAGGATCTAGAAAAAGGGAACAATGTCAGTAAGAGCAAATGATCAGCTTTGAGTCCGATTATGAGACACAGGTGTGTTGGGACAAAAGGCGGGAAACAGAGCAATGGCAGGAAGTCAGACTAGATATCGTACACAAGCAGCAGTTATTCTACAATTCACTTAGTAAACGCTATTATCCAAAGCAACGTACATCAGAGAGTAAGTACAACACAAGCAAGGATCTAGAAAAAGGGAACAATGTCAGTAAGAGCAAATGATCAGCTTTGAGTCCGATTGGACACACAGGTGCTGACAGGAAGTGACCAGAGGCAAAGCACAACATTGAGGGCAGTTCTTGAGAGCTCTAATCAGTATAAAAACCATCTTGTCAGTCGTCGTTATCAAACAAAAACCATCGTCATTACCATCATCAATAATATCGAGACCGTGGTTTCCCTCAGTCATTGATGATATGCAGATGATGAAGAAAATCTCCGTTGACACTGACTTGCTTGTAAAAAGGATTATTTTATTAGCGAGAAAGTATCACTGAGCACGTCTGCTCAGGAGAGTCATGAAGCCAATAATGATCTCTGTCGAACACACAGCTGTATTTATGCAGTCAGAACAACATGTGGACATCTGTTTGTTTTCAGGACAACCCCTCTTCATACAGCTGCGGGGGTTTCTTTCTTAGATTTATGTATGTCATAAACTCAAAGGGCAACACAGGTCACAGATACAATCACTTGTCCAGATGTGGTCTCCACACCCTTAAGGAGTTAACCATGTCCCAGGTATTTCAGACACTTCAAGATCATCATTATTAAGTTAGTAGGTATTCATGAAATAGCTGGGCCTTTAGCTTTTTCTTAAAGGTGCAGAGGGACTCTGCAGATCGAAAGGAGTTTGGAAGTTCATTCCACCACTGGGGGGCAACAGAGGAGAAGAGTCTAGTCAGCGTCTTAGGCCCCTTTTGTGAAGGTTGGATCAGACACCTTTCATTGGCAGAGCATAGTGGGGGGAGGGAGAGTAGACCTGGATGAGAGAGTTAAAGTAAGGAGGAGACGTTTTTGTTGCTGTTTTGTAAGCGAGCAGCATTTGATGTGAGCAGTAACTGGGAGCCAGTGTAAGGAGATGAACAGCGGAGTGACATGTGCTCTTTTAGGAAGGTTGAAGACCAGTCGTGCTGCTGCATTTTGTATCATCTGCAGGGGTTTGATAGTGCATGTAGGAAGACCTGTCAGTAGAGATTTGCAATAGTCGATGCGTGATATCACAAGAGCCTGTACCAGGAGCTGTGTAGCATGTTCTGACAGGTAAGGTCTGATCTTCCTGATGTTGTACAGGGCAAATCGACATGAACAGGCAATCGAGGCTACTTGAACCTTAAAAGTTAGCTGGTCAATCATCAATCATGACACCCAGGTTCCAGGCAGACTTTGTGGGCATGAGTTTGGTTGTTCCAAGCTGGATATTGATCTGTGGTTGCATAGAGGGACTGGCTGGGATGACAAGGAGCTCAGTATTTGAAAGATTGAGTTGAAGGTGGCGTTCATTCATCCATTTAGAGATATCAGCAAGGCATGACGAGATTCTTGCAGAGAGGTATGACACCATTTGTGGCTGTACCTGAGGGAGTTTCGGAAAGGAGATTGTGAATTGAATAAAGTGGTCTGATAGATGCAGAGGGGTGACAGTCAGGTTTGCTGTCGAGCAGTTCCGTGTCAGAATTTAATCAAGAGTGTTGCCAGCTTTGTGGGTAGGAGGAGTTGGGAACTGCGTGAGGTCAAATGAGGATAGGAGAGCAAGGAAGTCTGTTGCCTGGGCTTTATCAGTGTGTATATTCATGTCTCCCATTACAATCAGTGGTGTTCCACCATCAGGGATTTCTGAGAGTAACATGTCCAGTTCCACAACAAAATCATTCAGATTACACCCTGGTGGGCGGTAAATGATAGCAATGTACATTTTAATAGGAGCAGTAACCATGATTGTGTGATATTCAAATGAGGAGTTGTTGCTCAGTGGGAAGAGTTTATTGAATTTCCAGGTATTAGAAATGAGGATACCTGTACCACCTCCACGTCCAACAGAGTGGGGTGTGTGTGAGAACACTGTGTCAACAGAAAGAGCAGCTGGTGTGACTGTGTTAAGGGCAAGTGCCTGAATGTCTGACATTTTTGCAAGTGCTTGGATGAATTCAGTTGTATTCACAGCAGATTGACAGTTCCAGAGGCCAAAAGAAAATGAAGGGTGGGGAGAAGAGGGTTTCTTAAGCAGAGAAAAGTTGTTAAGATTGTGTTGTCTATGACAGATGTGTCTTTTCCTGTTCCCATGAATGATGGAGATTTATTTGTAGCACATGTTGCATTTAGCAGGTGCAAGAGGAAGAAGCAGTAGTCGTGGATGCCGGGGATCTGTGGCCACGCTGAAGCGTCAGACGCTCTGCTGGCAGTTTCGGATTCAGACTCTTTTAAGCTTGGATTTTCGTAAAAATCTCACCCCAGATTTCAGCTTGCAATCAACAGAGGGTGTGACACGCGTCAACTGCCTCTCCTGTTGACGCTCAGAGAATGAAACTTAAGTGCTCAGCCCAAACAAAGCCTGACAACGACCCACTATCAATATCTACTCAAAGTAAGTTTCGATTCGCCCACCTAGCTGACAAGACCTTCCTAGGTTTCAGATCAGAGCTTGTTCTGCTGGCAGTTTCGGATTCAGACTCTTTTAAGCTTGAATTTTCGTGAAAATCACACCCCAGATTTTCAGCTTGCAATCAACAGAGGGTGTGACATGCGTCAACGAGCTGCAGATAGAGGTGGAGCCACAGCTTAGGGAGGAGAGCTTCAGCGTCACTCTGAAGAAATGAAACTTAAAGTTTGTCAGGGTGTCAGCCACACAGCCGTCCAGAAAGGTCTCCGTTTCTCTTCAAAGAAATTAAACTAACTTCATTCAATGAAGGAAGTGACATTTGTTTTCATTCAAGTCAGCAAAAGATTTGTAAGCGGTACAATTTTGCACTAAAAAAACCATCTGCACAACAGTAAAGGTCAAAATCAGCTCTTTCACCAGCAGAGGGCGGTTGTGTTTTCTAAAGTTTTTTAAATGGCCATCGTAAGGTCGTCAAAAACACTTTTAGAAACTACTTGTTTAAAACAATGCAATCTCTGTTATTTTGATGATCGATAGTAGGGCAGTCAGCATTTGTGTGTGTTTGAACGTGAGGTCACAGGACTTTATTCGTTTTAACCAAATTTCTTAGTGTCTACGTCCTACGTCCTTATTTGGACTTCATTTCTAACTTCCTGGTATCGTCGTTGTTCACTGACCATGCCCTGCAAGGACAAAGGAAATTAAATTGAATGCCTGCTGGAGGTCCTAGCATGAGGAAGCCAACAAAACCACATCATCGGCAGAGATTAGATTTTTAGGCCACCAAAACTGGAAACCCTCCTTCCCCCAGCTGCTCCTTGAGACCCTGTTCATGAAAATCACAAACAGAACCAGTGACAAGGGGCAACCCTGGCGAAGGCCATCACACATCGGGAACGTGTCTGACTTTGTGCAGAAGTTGAAGCCACAGCTCCCACTTTGGTCAAACATGGCCCAGTATCCATATTCCTGCAGTATCCCCCGAGGGACAGGGTCACAAGCCTTATAATAATAATAATAACTTAGATTTATATAGCGCCTTTCATGAAACCCAAGGACGCTTTACAAGGGGGGGCGTAATGGGAAGCAACAAGAGACAGACAAATGAAGGAGAAAGGAAGTGGGTGATCAGCTGGGGGGAGTGTTAGATGAGGCTGAATGCTTTGGTTAACAGGTGGTGTTTGAGGAAGTTTTTAAAAATGACCAGAGATGCAGCAGTGCGGATTTTGGCGGGGAGAGAGTTCCAGAGGGTGGGGGCTGAGGCACTGAAAGCTCTGTCACTATAAGATCGCAGTTTGGTGTGGGGGGTGGAGAGCAGGCCTGTGGCTGCCCCCGGCAAGTCTAGGGCTGGACGATATGGACCAAAACTCATATCTCAATATTGTTTAGCTGAATGGCGTATATCGATATGTCTTTTATTAACAGTGAAAACACATGTAAAATACTACCTGTTTATGAATTTAAAAAGTAACATTATAAAATAAAAATGTTCCTTAAATACAATAAAAGAGAGAGAGAGGAGGAGCAGGGTTAAGAGGGACATCCAGTCAATCATCATCAGTGAGATGAGAAAAAGGTGACCTGCCACCTCTATATCGATATTAATGATATTGTCAAACCCTATATCGTTGAAATAAATATTTTAAAAACTCGATATATATTTCCCAGCCCTACCGGCAACACAGCTCCAGGGTTCATCAGGACACGCAAGCCCCTCCACCACATTAAGGTGACAATTCTTGGAGAAGCTGTTCAACAGTGAAAGTTCAAGTTCACAGCCCATTGTAGCACTTGAGCTTTCCAATGTGAAAGTGTTCATTGTTACTTACAGCTCTCACCAAATATAAAACTGAATACAATAATCATGCCTTCATGACGGGGTGTGCATGAGGGGTTGGACAAAATATTACATCGGCGGGATAGAATAAGACAGTGGGATGAAAGACAAAACATCAGGTCTTTAGTACTAACAAATATTGACCGGTTTTAATGATCCTTTGCAGAGAGATGTACTTGCATCTTAAACATTAACACTGATTATGATCTCTATACTTCCCATTTAAAAGAATACTTAATATTTTAATTAAAAAATATATATTTCTCTTTTTTTCCTTTCACTCTGTGTAGATATGGCTGCTGCAAACTATCATCGGTCTGAGGATCAGTTTCTCTGCTCCATCTGTCTGGATGTGTTCAATGATCCTGTTAGCACATCATGTGGACATAACTTCTGCATAAACTGCATCACTGACCACTGGAACACCAGCAACCAGTACAGGTGTCCAATTTGTATGGAAGCTTTTACTAAAAGACCTGAACTGAGGATCAACACTTTGCTCTCTGAGATTGTTGGTCAGTTCAGAGACAAAGCTCAGCAGGAAGCCAGAAGCAGCAGCTCAGAGCTACAAGAGTCCAAACCAGGATAAGTTCTCTGTGACGTCTGCACTGGAACCAAACAGAAGGCCCTGAAGTCCTGGAAAGCTGTGGCTCAGCTGGAGGAGACTGTCAGTGAAGAGATGAAGGAGTTGGTTCAAACTGCACTGAAGAGAGTCCAGCAGTATGCTGTGGATGGAACTCTTGATCCTGATACAGCACATCCTAATCTCATCCTGTCTAAAGGTGGGAGACAAGTTTATCATGGTGATGTGAGGAAGAATCTACCAGACAACCCAGAGAGATTCTCTTCTTGTGTTTGCGTTTTAGGAAAGCAGAGTTTCTCTTCAGGCAGATTTTACTTTGAGGTTCAGGTTAAAGGAAAGACTCGTTGGGATTTAGGAGTGGTCAGAGAGTCCATCAACAGGAAGGGAGAAATCACAGCGAGTCCTGAAGAGGGTTTCTGGACTATATGGTTGAGAAACGGAAATGAATATGAAGTCCTTGATGACCCTTCAGTCCGTCTCTCTCTGAAGTGTCGTCCTGAGAAGGTGGGGGTGTTTGTGGATTATGAGGAGGGTCTGGTCTCCTTTTATGACGTGGACTCTGCAGCTCTGATCTACTCCTTTACAGACTGCTCCTTCACTGAGAAACTCTTCCCTGTCTTGGGTCCTAGTGTTATTGAAGGAGGTAAAAACTCTGCACCTCTGATCATCTCTCCTGTCAGTGTGAAATAATCAGACTTCATGTATTGATTCTCATCCGAGTACATACCATCCCATTTACTGACAACACGGTATATTTGACATCTTTGACAGAATCAGATCATCGTGTTCGTTGATTGACTTTATAGTTCAGAGGTTTGTCCTCGTAAACACAGCAGGTAACAAACTGATTTGATTGACTCAGCTCATCATCGAGATGCATCATTTATGTGATAACGTTTATTACGTATATTTATTTATTAACCCTTTAAACTTCAATGACTTCCAATTTCAGATCGAGAGGAAAAAACTGCAGAAGACAATAATTCAGTTTATATTTGTCTGAAATGTCTTTGGTGTCTCTTTGACCAAGTTCTGCTGTACGTATGATAGTGTTGATAAAAAGTCAAAGAAATCTGTAAATATGTGATTGTGAAACAAAAACTTCTAAATAAACTCGTTGAAGACGAGGTCTGAGTAAGTACTGATTGACACATATGACCCAGAACATCCACTCGATACGTGTGCTTTGTGTGTCCGCTCCTTCATCCGTCAACACCCACAGGCTGAGTTCTCAGAGCGCAGCACGGAGCAGCACCGCTGGACAGCTGGAGTCACCAGACCAAGGAGTTCCCACAGTAATTACAGAATCAAGCGCAACATCGAGAGATAACATGATGTATGAGGTATAAAACCGTTATGAACACATCAACAAACACACAGAAAGTCATTGTTCTGAACTAGTGATGTTAATGATTAATCATCTATCGATTACTTGCCGTCAAGAATTTTACGGATTAGAAATGTATTCACTGACTATCTGTTTACAGTTTAACCAGCGGTCACATGTAATACCAATACATACCAAAAGAGGGCGCCCTTCACATTTACAACTCAGAAAAACTGCTGTTATCACTACTAAAGGAAGAAGAGGTGCTGTGAAAAGTGAGGGGAAATTGAAGCGGTCAGCAGAGAGTGTTTTCTGCAGCTGGACTTGTTGTGAATAGACTGAGCACACGACTCAGCCCTGGTCTCTTAGAGCTGCTCGTCTTTGTAAATAAAATAAAAATGACTAAGCCGTACATGTATTTTGGTGAGTAGAGTATTTAATGCCCTCACAACTCACGACTGAATGTGTAGAAATATTAATTTGCCTACACAAAGCAGAATAATTAAGTGTACTGGAAAGCTGCTCAGATGGTTTTATTTCACTTTTATATAGAACTTTATGTTGGTTTTAAAAAGGAGTTATATAACCCAATCAGGTTACAGAGTAAACCAACGCACTAAAACTGCTCTTGTTAAAGTAATCAATGACCTGAAAATCAACCGTGACGCAAACAAACTCTCCATTTTAGTATTGTTAGATCTTAGTTCTGCCTTCGATACAGTTGACCATGAAATTCTGCTAAACAAACTGGAAAATTACATTGGCCTTTCAGGATCTTTTCTTCAATGGTTCTCCTCCTACTTATAAAACAGAACATTCTAAGTCTCACTTGGCAACTTTAGATCTGATGATTTCAGCATTCACTATGGGGCGCCAAAAGGTTCAGTTCTCGGCCCACTACTATTTAGTATTTACATTCTCCCTCTTGGTTCTATCATACAGAAACACAATATCTCCCATCATTCCTATGCCGATTATACGCAGGTTTATGTTCCACTTTCCCCAGATAACCATAGTCCCATAAATGAAATGGTCAAATGCATTTTAGAAATTAGCTGCTGGATATCACAACATTTTCTACAACTTCGACAAAAGCAAGAGCTCATATCCATTTCACCATCTTTTCCTCTTCAGTACAGTGATCATGTAAAAAACCTAAGTGTCATCACTGATTTAAATCTGAACTTTCAGAAGCACATTACAGCTATTACAAAGACAGCCTTCTATCATCTAAGAATCTTTTCCAAACTCGGGTGTTTCATGACCCAATCTGACTCTGAGAAGCTGGTCCATACATTAATATCCAGCAGATTAGATTACTGTAATGTCCTCTATGCTGGACTGAAAAATCAATAAACAAACTCCAACTCCTTCAAAACGCTACAGCCAGAGTGCTAACTGGGACAAAGGAAATAGAACACATCACACCGATTCTAAAAAAATGTTCATTAGCTTCCAGTTCACTACAGAATCAAATTAAAAATATTACTTCTGGTTTATAAAGCATTAAAGGGGATATATGTAACTTTTTACATGTATAAATCGTTTTTTATCGCCCATTTATAAGCGAACAGTTAACTGATGTGAAAAAGTAGATGTTCACTGTCTGTCTGGGTTGCCTGTATAAAAAGTTTCCCCGGGTCGTATTTTCCGCGAAAGCTCCAGGAAGTGACATTTTATGCACGTTCTCGATGTCCTCCTCACTCCGCTCCGCTTACAGAGATCAACAGTACAAACTCATCACACACTCCCAGTCTTCACCTCCACGGCCAGAGGCCGCCTTCCACACACTTCTATCCGCCCTAAGAGCTCTCAAAGGCGGACAAACTCATCACACACTCCTGCTCTCAGCCAGTGCCTGCAGAGACTGTCGTTTGTAGGATGGAGAATGAATACAGACACACAGACTTTCACATGTGTATGACCACTTACCTCCTCTGTAAACATTATGCAGGTAAATATCGAGTGTTTCGTAGCCGATGATGCCGTATGACGAGCACGCAAGGGACAGCGAGTTACTGGTGCAGTTCGCCTAACGGCCATGCGGTGTCGCTACAAACGCAGTATTTTTGAAAGTTACATATAGCCCCTTTAAATGGAATTGCACCTCAATATCTTTCTGACCTTCTCACTGACTACAGCCCAATCAGATGCCTCAGATCAGCAGGTCTGGGTCTGCTGAATTTACCTAAAGTCAAGACGAAATCTGATGAAGGTGTATTTAGTCAGCATGTTGCAGTTTAGTGGAACAAACTACCCACTGACCTGAGGTCTGTAGAAACTTGAAGTTCTTTTAAGAGCGGCTTTAAAACATTGCTTTTCTCTCGTGCCTTCGGTTGCTAGTTTGTTCGTGTGTGTATATACATTTGTAAGGTTGGTGTAGGGTCCCTTTATGCACTCTATAGGAACAGGTATATGTAGGTGTGTGTTGTATGGAATGGTGTATGCTCCTTTTATAAATGTGTTTTGGATTCAAAGGGAGCTTTTGAATCCATTTGTGCATGTTTGGTTTTAAATGCGTTTATATTGTGTTTGTTTATCTTTGTCGTCTGTAAAGCACAATGAATTTACATTTGTATAAAATGTGCTATTAAAATGAAATTCAATTGACCTTATTCTTTTTAACATAAAATGAACACCTGGTATTTCAGTGTCTGTCTGAAGAACGGCTGGGTTTATAAATACAGAAAATAATTTAATTCTGAACAATTCCAGAAACCACACAGGCCTCGTGGTGTCAGACCACTCCTACAGGACTCTCCTGCTACACTGCTGCAGAAACAACAGGTCTCCATGTAGACCTGTGACTGCTGCTATGACACACAACGACCACTAGATGGAGCCCAACATGAAGATACAAGAAGTGATCAGTTCTGTTCTGCTGCCACAACAAGCACAAAACTCTCCTAATACATGAGTGACTGTAATAAATGAACTCGAGCAACCTATCTTATTCACAAAGAAGATACGACAACTTTAATGAAATTCTTCTTCTCAGATCAGATCAGTCTATCAAAGCTGGTATTTCACAACAGCCCTGTGACTCAGAGGGAAGAAACAAGCTGCAGTTAGAGGCGGAGCCACAGCTGAGGGAGGAGAGCTTCAGCGTCACTCTGAAGAAATGAAACTTAAAGTTTGTCAGGGTGTCGGCCACGCAGCCGTCCAGAAAGGTCTCCGTTTCTCTTCAAAGAAATTAAACTAACTTCATCCAATCTTTGTCAACGACACAGCAGAGTCTCTGCAAACACAGGTGAGTACAGCTGATCATGTTTACACTTTGAACAACCAGGATTTACACTCAACTCCCTCATTTCACTCTCTCTTCATGCTCGAGCTTTTTAAACTCTGTGTGTTTGTGTGTGTGTGTGCGTGCCTTGAACTGAGTTTCTCTCATTTGGACTTTGGACATTTCTAACTTCCTGGTATTGTTGTTGTTCACTGATAACGTCCTGCAGCCAAACTGAATTCTATTTCCTCTGGCTGTTTCACAGTAAAAGCCTTGACATGGAGAAACCACAATGAGGCTTTTAATTTGAAGGAAGCAGAGAAGGAATTGAAATTTGTTTTCATTCAAGTCAGCAAAGATTTGTAAGCAGTAAAATTCTGCACAAAAAAAATCCATCTTCACAACACTAAAGGTCAAAATCAGCTCTTTCACCAGCAGAGGGCGCTTGTGTTTTCTAAAGTTTTTTTTTTTTTAAATGGCCATTGTAAGGTCGTCAAAAACACTTTTAGAAACAACTTGTTTAAAACAATGCAATCTCTGTTATTGGGAGCAGAGCTGACAGTTATCAGTTGTCAGCTCTGCTCCTCTCTTCTGGTGGAGCAGAGCTAGTCTGGCTCCAGGGGGTGCCCTGGTTTCCTTCTTCCGAGGTTACTGGGACCCATTTAGAATAATACCTAATGCTGTAAATAAAATGCTGTAATATTTTTTTTTCTTTCACTTTGTGTAGATATGGCTGCTGCAAACTATCATCGGTCTGAGGATCAGTTTCTCTGCTCCATCTGTCTGGATGTGTTCAATGATCCTGTCACCATACCATGTGGACACAACTTCTGCAAAAACTGCATCACTGAACACTGGAACACCAGCGACCAGTACAAGTGTCCATTGTGTAATAAGGTTTTTAACACAAGACCTGAGCTGCACGTCAACACTTTCATCTCTGAGATGGTTGGTCAGTTCAGAGACAAAGCTCAGCAGGAAGCCAGCAGCAGCAGCTCAGAGCTACAAGAGTCCAAACCAGGAGAAGTTCTCTGTGACGTCTGCACTGGAACCAAACAGAAGGCCCTGAAGTCCTGCTTAGACTGTCTGGTCTCCTACTGTGAGACTCACCTGGAGCCTCATCTGACAGCTTCACGTCTGAAAAGACACCAGCTGATCGACCCTGTGGAGAACCTGGAGGACAGGATGTGTACGAAGCACGATAAACCTCTGGAGCTGTTCTGTAAGACCGATCAGACCTGTGTCTGCATGCTCTGCTCTGTTTTAGACCACCAGACACACAAGTTTGTTCCTCTGAAAGAAGAATATGAAGAAAAGAAGACAAAGCTGGAGGAGACAGAGGCTGAAATTCAGCAGATGATCCAGAAAAGACGACTGGAGATTCAAGAGATCAAACACTCAGTGGACCTCAGTAAAGACGATGCAGACAGAGAGATGGCAGAAGGTGTTCGAGTCTTCACCGCTCTGAAGGAGTCTGTTGAGAGAGGTCAGGCCGAGTTCATCGACACGATCGAAAAGAAGCTGAAAACAACAGAGAAACAGGCCGAAGCTTTCATCAAAGAGCTGGAGCAGGAAATCTGTGAGCTGATGAAGAGGAGCACTGAGGTGCAGCAGCTCTCACGCTCTGAAGACCACCTCCATCTAATCCAGAGAGTCCAGTCTGTTAACTTTGCTCCACCCACCAAAGACTGGACAGAGGTTAATGTCTGTCAACCACTTTATGAGGAGACTGTGAGGAAAGCTGTGGCTCAGCTGGAGGAGACTCTCAGTGAAGAGATGAAGAAGTTGTTGGTTCCAGCTGAGCTGAAGCGAGTCCAGCAGTATGCTGTGGATGTAACTCTTGATCCTGATACAGCACAACCATATCTCATCCGGTCTGATGATGGGAAACAAGTTCATCATGGTGATGTGAGGAATCTACCAGACAACCCACGGAGATATTCTTCCTTACCTTATGTTTTAGGACAGCAGAGTTTCTCTTCAGGCAGATTTTACTTCGAGGTTCAGGTTACAGGAAGGACTAGTTGGAAATTAGGAGTGGCCAGAAAGTTGAATAAAAGGAAGGGAGAAATCACAGTGCTTCTTGAAAAAGATGTGTGGGATATATGTTTAAAAAATGGAAATGAGTACAAAGCTCGTGAAGCTCGTCTCTCTCTGAAGTGTCGGCCTGAGAAGGTGGGGGTGTTTGTGGATTATGAGGAGGGTCTGGTCTCCTTTTATGACGTTGGTGCTGCAGCTCTGATCTACTCTTTTACAGACTGCTCCTTTAGGAGGAAACTCTTCCCTTACTTTAGTCCTGGTCTGAATGAAGGAGATAAAAACTCTGCACCTCTGATCATCTGTCCTGTCAAAGTTACCGTAAAATCCGGAATATAAGTCGCACCGGTATATAAGACTGTTTTGAAGGTCTCTTAAAGAGAAAAAAAAGTTTAAACTGTTTTCTTGCGTGACGATTTATATTGTGTTCAGCAATGTCTACAATGTGCAGTTTCTGTGCAGCTGCGTCATTCTTTTAGTTCCGTCTGTTTTCACGTTCACGTAAGCTGTGAGGCGCAGACTCCTAGCTTGCGAGTCGCGCTGCCCGACTTGGCTCGTCACTCTTTAACTTTAATATAGGACTCTTTCAATCAAAAGAACACTCCACAAGGTTTATTTACGGAACAATATACCACTGTTTCTGTAAATGTAGATTATGACCTTGTGAGGGAGAAAAGATGTGGAAAAAGTCGCGCAGCCAGCCTGGTCTGTGTCGCCGTCTTTCCCAGCACACCGTGCACTCAGCTTTCAATACACAATGAATGGGGATGGGTTTTTAATCACGTCAGGTCGCAGTGATAGGGGCTGCTGCACCCGCGGTAATGATGGCGCGTGTTTCAGTATTTTATACTGGTATATTGGTCGCACCGGTGCATATGATGCAGCCAACTTTTAAGACGAAAAAATAGGTATTAAAAGTGCGTCTTATACACCAGATTTTACAGTAAATAACCATTTCTCTGATTGCTCGTTTCATCAAATTGAACAAAGATGCATGTTTGGTGGCAACGACTTATATTTTATATCTTAAAATCAGCAGAAGGTATTCACTGTGATTGATTTAAAGTTTACCCATTACACAGAGCTGCCAAGTGTCACGCTTTGACGGTGAGTCAGGCAGTTGAGCATCTTCACACGGTCATATGCTAACCATCCTATTTCACACGGTGATAATCATAAATTGCCCCTTTTGACATTTTTCCTCCTTTAATATATTTCCTTACTTGCTGCTTGCCGTACTCGGGGACCTATTCTGCCTGTGACTGGCTTACCCAGAAACAATCATCATCAGTCCTCATGCCTAAATCTAACCAACCAATCAGAGACAGACTGTCTAACTTTCAAAAACTTGTTAATTGGCAATGTTTTGGTCCCTTCTAACGACCAGACAAGGCAAAAAGCCAATCACAGTGTAGGATTTTTGGGGTGGCCAATCAGATTTTAAGAGTGACCCATGTCACCCCTGGCCACCTGTCTGGGCACGCCGCTGCCCAGAACCAATCATCATCAGTCCTCATGCCTAAATCAAACCAACCCAACGAAAGGCAACAAGTACCAACTAATCAGAGGCAGAGTAGGGCGGGTCATGCGGTCCATAGCAGCAACGATCCAGAGGAACCTATGAGACGAGTGCTCAGGAGCTTTCAGGAAGACACCTGGTTAGTAATTTAAATGGTACATGAAAATTTAGCAAAGGTCTTTAAGCAAACATGAACCACATCACCACAGTCTCATCTTAATGTGAACTTTGTGGATTCATTGTAGTCACAACTTACTGATCACTGACATTGTTTGAACTACATCCTGAATCCTAGGAGGCTGGAGGAGAAACTCCAGGTGAAAGTCCTACATATATCTATTTTAAGTTTGTTTTTTAATGTGCATGTGTATAAAAAGTAAAATAATATATTAGTGTGTCATACAGAAAACAGATTATTCTATTATGTTAAAATCATGTTTCAACAGTTATTGCAAAGTTCATCAAGAGATTGATTTCTGTGATTCCTGATCAGTGTTGATAAATCTTTGTCTTTTATATTCTGATTTAAAAAAAGTATTTTCAATCAATAATGTGATTCTTTTAAAATAAAAAAACTATCTTTTTGCACCATCATGTACAGAGATATTTCTTTAACTTCATGTAAATACATTCAATATCGATTCATGTCAACGGGGATTAAAAACAAAGACTGAAGTTTGATTTCATGACAACACTGTCCACACTTCCTCGCCGCTGAGGTGGAGGTCGGAGTTGGCCGTGCATGAATTAGGACGGCGGTGGTTGTGGGACGACACAGTCCGATGGTGGTGGGGAGGAGGCCTGAACGGGAAAACTGGCTATAAGCAGGGGAGGGGGGTGGGGGGGGGGGCTGACAGAGAAAATGAAACAGCTTTGTTTGTGAAGGAGACGACAGGCTGGTGAACAGGTGAGACTATCGAGGGTGTGGTTGGCAGTCAGACAGGAGGGAAACACTCACAGGCAGGAAGCAAAATAGGTCAAGACCAAGGGGCAACCTCCGGTCTCAAAAAATGAAGCCAATGCCGAAGTACAAAAAACTGCAGTTCCTCGAGGTTCCGCTTGAGGCTGGCTGCAGAAGCGCCGGAAGTGCCATAAGCCCACAGCCAAAAAAGCCAGTTTGTACCACAGGAATTAACATGTTTACAGCCTGGTTCAAAAAACGAAATATATCTGATTAGTTAGTGACCTCGTGCTCCCACTGTGAGGGGGGTGAATTTTGACACTCGATGTAACAGTTTGTCAGGAGACTTAAAACCCGCTCCAGCTCTCAGCCTGTGGGTGACATCACTCAGGCCATTCGGGGGAGACCTCCCTCACAGCGAGTTGTTGAAGAAGAGAAGCAACCGAAGTCCACCCCAGAAGAACCGACAAATGCAGATGTTGTTGAGGCTCAGGTTTCTTCCTCTGTCTCTGCAGCTCTCTGGGCACCTCGACATACAAGTCCCCAATAATCCACACTGTGTCTATAGGAGAAATACAACGGTGTTCAATTAATGCCTCAGACAAGACAAAATGTACAGTTAACTACATGTGACAGCTCAGGGTGTTTTTTTATTAGCCACATCTGCAGGAAGAATATTTAACAAGGTAGCTGCAACTCATAATAATAGATGCCAGTCTTAAATACTATTTTTTCTAATACTAGTTTTTGGTGTGAAGCTGACACTTGGCATTCGTCACTGGCCACAGACTCCATGACTTCACAGGGTTCTATAGAAAACAAATATCTTAAGATAAATACAAAATATAAATTTTCAATTGTCATGTTCACCCACATCGCTGTTGACATCAGTAAATATAAAACACAGACATTCCTCTTTTTGTCAGAACAGTAACATGAACTGTATGCATTGTAATATTGATTTCTTCTGGATGTCTCACATATTTATTTACAGTCTATGGTCTAACAGTAGTTTTATCAACAACAACAAAAAGAAAAAAGATGCCAAAGCTCTGTCTTTTATCGTTTTAAAACAGACTTCTTATCCTTAAACATGTTCTTACACCCAAGTAATGATTTGTAACACAATGTGAGAATTTAAATGTAAAGATAAGCCTCAAAATGTTTCTTACATTTTATGATAATACTTTGCTAATGTATTTCTCTGCTAACACTGACAAAGTCTAGGAACTGCTCTGACAAATAACTAATAACCATAATTGTATATTTAAAAAAGTATAGTTTTTAAGACATTAATTAAATATTTGGGTTGAATATAATTCATTTTAACTGTGTTGCAGAAAAGTTAAATGTTAACTTACCTGTTTATAGAGTTTTCTCAGGACGAGCAGGAAAGCCGTAGGGGATGATAGCAGCCGTAGCCGTTAGCTATGCTGTCAAGTGGACCGCTAACGTCGAACTGAATGGGCGGAGTTCAGTCCCGCCTTACTGCTGTTGTTAGGTTGATCCGAAGTTAGGTTGAGACTGCAAATCCAATATGGATGCGGCCGTTGATTGGACTCATTTGTTTGTCCAGGTTATTACATTATATATTTTATATTACAGGTTTGTCCAGTAGAGTAGTAGTAAGAACTACAAAATGTAGTAATGGTGTTACATCTGCTGTGAAAAAGAGAGAGGCAGACAGGTAAGAGACAAGCGGCAACCTCCGGTGTTGAATAATGAAGCCGATGCAAAAGTGCAAAATTATTTTTGTGTATGTGTAAAATGTTCTTATGACTCTTGCACTCTTACTTTGAAATTTTAACCCGTTTTCTTATTCGGAAACCTGTTTGGGAAATTATTTTGAAAATCCCATCAGGATGCAGTTTGGTGTGTGGTGACGTAGAGACGCTGACCTGACGGTGCTGCAGCTGCTGATGCTGAGGAGAGAGCATCCTCCGCAGCAGGTTTCCCCTCAGAGAGGCCCTGTGTTTTTATAGATGTGATGTTAGAAATAAGAGTAGTATTAACATCATATGAGAAATCATTACCGTGAGTTCAGACGGCTCCCGGTGACCTCCCGGTGACTCCCTGAGCTCCGCGATGGTGGATTTATTATCCGGGAGTGGTGCAGTGTCGCCCGGGCACGCCAGACAGGGACAGGGCTGCGGGAATAACGGGAAGAAAACGTCGAAAAAGTCACGAACGAGAAGAGGCAAACGAGGCCGAAGGAGAAGGAACAAAAAGAACAACCGGAACAACAAAACACCGCCACCGTATTTCCCACCGGAGGTAGCTTCCTTTAGCCCGGGGATTAACGGGACTACAACATGAACTAGCTTCAGGCTAATGACTGTAACATTTAGTTTTAGATACCACACTAATAAAAGATAAGTACACGAAGGGGAAATAGTGTTATATTGAGTTCGACTTTCAAAGCCCGCACCGCCACTGCCCCTGTTTCCTGCTCAAGTGAATACGTCACACCAAACCGCACTCAAAACTTTTGCAATTTAACACATTTCTGTCTAGATTCATATGATACAAACGCATTAGCTGTTAACAGAATACATTTTCTGCAAGAAGAAAGGCCGATAATTAATTCGGCATAAGAATCTACAACAAGAAATGTATTGCCTTACCACTTTAGCTTCCATCTTTCACGATCTTTCTTAAACTGTGTACTGCGCTGATGTGGAAGAGAACTGGAATAAAAGTGGAAATAATCGCCGAAAATGATCCAAAATGTATTTTAACTGTATGCCGAATTGAAAAATGTATCCTAAGGACTCATGATAACGCAAAAATATTTACCATTGTGTTCAAATAAACGTTTCCTTTATCAAATTTTACTTTAAATTGCAGGAATAGTTGATGAAGTTAGGTTGATGTCCTCTCAGTTGAAATGGGCGGGACATGTGGAGCTGGTTCGCTAGTAGAGTTAGCTAAAACTTAAACTCTGTCTTACCACAATCTTATCTTAAATTATGTCTTTCAAATTTGTAGAGAATAACACATTAACTTACCCCAATGCAATATCTGTTTACCTTACTGAGGCTACATTTTCCTTCTGTGACTTTTAGTGACAAACTTAAGTCAGCATTTATGCATGCAACCCTTGGCAGCGCAATAAGAGCGAGAGTGCTGCCAGATCTCGCGAGAGGAAGAAGCAACCAGCTCTATGGAAACAAGCCCAAAACAAGCGACCTGGCTCCTCAAATAAATAAAATGAAGCCAAACAGGTTACCTAACCTACCACATAGTTTAAAAGAGAGGTCACTATATATATATATGTACATGTATATATATATATATATATGTACATATATATATGTGTGTGTGTGTGGTGTTTGTCTTGTCTCATTTTGATGTGAAACAGTGAAATCTCGGTGTCTTTCTCTCTCTTTCTCCGACTCTTTATTATATTTTTTTCCATATTTCCCCCCTTTATCCCTGGGCGTGTCAGATCTGGCCGGCGGGCTAACCAAGGAAACAGGGTTGTGGACGGATCCTGGAAATGGACAAACTATCGCGACTGTGTTTCACTTTATTGTGGCGAGTTGGGAGTGAATCAGTAGGGGTTCATACAGGGAGCAAAGCAAGCCCAAACAAGCAACTGCACTTTCGAAAACAAGCCCAAAAACCTGCAGCCCGCGACTGACGATATTTGCAAGCGACTTTACAGAAAATCAAGCCCAAAGTCGCTTATAACAAGTGGACCTGGCAACACTGATGGTGACCCCTTAGGGAGGTTTCCAAATTCTGAAAATTTTGCTGTGGTCTAAAACAAGCCCCCAGGAAGTGCGTCAACCCTTGAAGGCAATTTTACATGGTGGCCGAACCTGGTATTGCAGCGTGATGTGATGCCTTTGGGCCCAAAAAGACTTTTGATGTTCCATTCAATCTCTGAAGTCGGAGTTTCCAGACTGAAACATCATCAGGAACATTACATACATTACATTCATACTATGGACCCCCCCCTTGAAATCTGATTGGCCACCCCAGGTGCCACACCAAAATCCACATGCATGATTGGCTATTTTGCCTAATCAGAGGCGGGACTTAAAATCAACCTATTAGACAGTTTTCAAAACAGGCTGCTGGTAGTTTTCTGTATGTGTAAATGAAATAACTTTCAGTTGTGAATAAAAACTTTGCATACTTCCATAAAAAAATGTCAAAGCAAAAACTTGTGCACACGGTCTAACTTGCGATGGACTTAATTGCCAATAAATGTATTTTTGCAACTTTGACAGCGTGCAAGAGTTTGCGTACAAAAACTACTTTAAATTATGACTTTGCACAAACATCTAAGTTTTATATGTTGCCAAGTTGTGTTACAGCTCATTAGTGGGGATAAAAAGGGTAAAATAAACAAAATCATGTAAAACGTCATGCCACCAATCTATCCATCCATCCATCCACCTACTTCAGCCTAAGTCAGTGCCCTAGTTCGACCTCCCCAGTCAAAACAAGTAGGACACGCCCCTTCTTCATGCCTGTAGTCAAATAATGTCTCAGCATTATTTTCTGTGTGTTTGGTACAAAAGAAGACAAAAAAGGCAGGAAAGACACTGAATGATTTGCTAATTCTATTTTTGTCATTATTATAGGTGTCCTCATCTCTTTTCTTTTTCTCTTTTTTCATTCCAGGCTGAAGAAGGAAACATCGAGTACAAGGTAACCAACTCTTCATTTCCTGCACTGCGAAAAAAATTGTGTGCAAAATTTTGTTTTTGTGTCCTTGGTTAGTGGAGAATAGTTCCGTCGTCTGTACAACCCTGCTTCTTTTAAACATGTCCTTAAGCGTACAGATACTCGTTTGAATGTTGTGAAAGGTTGACAGCAAATCCAGGATCACCTCATATGTATGCCCTGCATCAAAATATTCTCTGATAGTAGAGACTGGCATATCGTTCCGGTTAAAAAAGAAGGACAGTGCGTTCGTCCAATCAGCGGTGGTCCTTGTTGACTGCAGGTACCTTTTCCGTTAGAAGTGAATGATGTTGTGTTTTCTTATTTCTTGTGTGTTTTGTGATTTGTCGTTGTGCTTTGCACTTAAGGGCCACCGTAGTTAAGACTTTATTTTGTTAAACCAGCAGGACTTTCTCACTCAGTATGCTTGTATTTGATCTTTTGGATGGAGGCCTGAGAATAATATCCATGTTGTCACACTGCAGTCAGAGGAAGCTAAACTAGCTAACAGCGTCCCTTGGGTTAACTGGTGCCAAAAAAAAAAAATGGTTCAAAACAACAACAACAGTTTTTTGGATTCAGGAGGGACATGTTGAAACCCCAGGTAGTGTGTAGACCATAAAGAACAGCAGGTAGACACAGAGAATGAGACTTCCAAAATGTTTGATACTTCCGTACTCTTCGATACGACCCACAATGCGACCTCTGTTATTCTACCAAAACTACATCCATTTCATAAGACAGCTGTCTCTCGTCCTCTACCCCCTCTCTCTCTCTCTCTCTCTCTCTCTCTCTCTCTCTCTCTCTCTCTGTTGTTGTCGTAGCTGAAGCTGGTTAATCCCACTCAGTATCGCTTCGAGCACCTGGCCACGCAGCTGAAGTGGCGTCTGCAAGAGGGCCGCGGCGAGGCCGTCTACCAGATCGGAGTGGAGGACAACGGCCTGCTGGTCGGTCTGACCGAGGCCGACATGAGGGCGTCGCTCAAGACCTTAAAGAGGATGGCGGAGAAGTAGGTCTCAAAAACTAACTTTATCTAAAATCAAATAAAAAACAAGCGCCCATTGATCGTGCCCTGTACCCGCATCGTCCTCGCTCCGTGTCCAGGCAAAGTCGGAGGGCAAACATCCTCCGTTTGATTCTCACAGTGAAGGAAAATAAATGATCTCAAATATAAAACATGCAGTAAAAAGCAACAGAGCAGTGTCAGTCAGCGGCCCTTTTTAAGAAGCTGTTGTCATAGAAACAACACGCACGTGCAGCACGCATCCAAGCACAGCCAGCACTTTTACAACGCCAGGTGGACTCAGGACCTAGCTTGTTTTATTCCTACAAAAACACACAGAAGTAAAAAAAATGGTCAAACTAAAGTCTGAAAGATAACATGTTAAACGTTACTAAACAGGTGTATTAAACATGTTACCGTGTTATCTAAAAGAAGTTCCCATCTGTTTTTTTCTTCTGGTTCTCGTCAGAGTCGGAGCCGACATCACGCTCCTCCGAGAGAGAGAGGTGGACTACGACTCGGACAGAAACACGCGTAAGATCGCAGAGGTCCTGGTTCGGAAAGTTCCTGATGATCAGCAGGTGAGATGCTGGTTCAGCTCATTAAAGGGGAACTCTGTCGTTGTAAACCAAAACCAAGATTTTATTTTCTTTCAACAGTTCCTTGACCTGCGGGTGGCAGTTCTTGGCAATGTTGACTCAGGGAAGTCGACCCTGCTGGGCGTCCTGACGCAGGGCGAGCTGGACAACGGGCGAGGACGAGCGCGACTCAACCTCTTCAGACATCTACACGAGATTCAGACGGGACGAACCTCCAGCATCAGTTTCGAGATCCTCGGCTTCAACAGCAAAGGAGAGGTGAGAGCAGATGCAGTAGTGCTAAGAACTGCAGTTCCTCCAGTGTCCACTAGAGTCTGTCTCCTGCAGTGAGTCAGTCCCCATAGAGCTCTATGTTAAAATGTCTAACTTTACAGCTGCAGTTCCTCCAGTGTCCACTAGAGTCTGTCTCCTGCAGTGAGTCAGTCCCCATAGAGCTCCATGTTAAAATGTCTAACTTTACAGCTGCAGTTCCTCCAGTGTCCACTAGAGTCTGTCTCCTGCAGTGAGTCAGTCCTCATAGAGCTCCATGTTAAAATGTCTAACTTTACAGCTGCAGTTCCTCCAGTGTCCACTAGAGTCTGTCTCCTGCAGTGAGTCAGTCCCCATAGAGCTCCATGTTAAAATGTCTAACTTTACAGCTGCAGTTCCTCCAGTGTCCACTAGAGTCTGTCTCCTGCAGTGAGTCAGTCCCCATAGAGCCCCATGTTAAAATGTCTAACTTTACAGCTGCAGTTCCTCCAGTGTCCACTAGAGTCTGTCTCCTGCAGTGAGTCAGTCCTCATAGAGCCCCATGTTAAAATCAACATGTTTACAGCCTGAGTTTCTTTAACATGTTGCAGGTCGTGAACTACAGCGAGTCTCGGACAGCGGAGGAGATCTGTGAGAGCTCCTCTAAGATGATCACCTTCATCGACCTGGCCGGACACCACAAGTACCTGAAGACGACCATCTTTGGCCTCACCAGCTACTGCCCCGACTTCGCTATGCTAGTGGTGAGCGCCAACACGGGCATCGGTGAGCTTCAGACTTAAGTTATTCTTTTTAGGGCTTTACATCACCAACCAAATTAATTTAATACCACCCAGAAGCGATTCTCAAACTTTGGTTTGGAAGAAACCTCCTTGTATTTATGCAGCGCTAGAGGTCACTTCCATTAAAGGTGACATATTCTCCTCCTCTTCAATCAGTGTAAAGAAGTCTCAGAGCTCCTCAAAACATGTGTGTGAAGTTTCTTGTTCTAAATCCACTCTGATCCTGTATTTGATCATGTCTATAAACCCCTCTATTTCAGCCCTGCTCAGAACAGGCTGTTTCTGTGTCTGTACCTTTAAATATGTAAATGAGCTGTGTCTGACCACGCCCTCTCTCTGGAAGGGCTCGGGTGTACTCGGTGCTTTCTCTCTCCATGTCCTATTGTTTACGGTGAGAAGGCAGACTCAGAGGGCAGAACAAACACCTAGCTGTGGGAGTGTCTCCCACCTGGGGGAGGGGCTACTGCCCTTTGTGATGTCATGAAGGCAAAATCTCCAAACGGCCTGTTTGAGCACACATTTTCTGAAAAGTGGAGCAGGCAGAAGACGGAGAGGATGGACTTTTCTCATCATTGTGGGGTTTGTAGACGGACTAGAGACACATTTTAGTGTTAGAGAAACATGGTGAAGTGTGTTTTACAGAATATGTGACCTTTAAATACCTGCACTGGGTCGCAGCAGCTCTGCGTCAGTTCAATCGTTGCCTCGTTTGAACGTTATTTCGCTCTACTAACATTAAAGGTGTTAGAAGTTACACCTTAAATCTTAATCCTGGTAGGTGTAAAGTCCTCTCTGAAATACAGTTGTCATGGCGATGGTTTTGAAAGGTGTGATAACTCGGAGGATGAGGAGGAGCGGAGGCTGTTTGGTGTCTTCAGTGTGTTCTCAATTACATCCCTCAGAAACGTGTGATGAGTCTGATCTCATCCGTCAAATAACAGAGTGCTGTTAGGTTGTGATGTCTGTGCTGCAAGAAAGCCCGGGAGTGTTTAACGTGTTGTAGCTGTGTATGGGTCTGTAGCTTGGAGGAGGTGATGCAACATTTTGTTCTTAATATTTTTAAGAGTATAGAACAACTTAGAGGCTGTCGGTGGTGAAGAAATGAAAACCAGCTTCTTATATTCACCACTAGAGGTCAGCAGTGATCTGTGTTTAAGACCTGTGCAGACACTAAGAGTGGCTTCTTTATATATGATCAATGTCTGCAACTTTGTATGAAAATGGTAAAAAAAAAGATGTCCTTATCATCATATCAAGTCTGACAAACTGATTTTAAATTATTTGTTTTTGAAGCAACAGCAGCAAGAAGGTGCCTAGCCGACCTCACTCTCTGCACCTCCCTCTAAAAAAAACTACCGAAGAAGAAGAAAATGACAAGAAAGCCGTAAAAATTACACCACTGGGTTTCTCCAGCCCAAACTAAAAATAACAAAACAAAAGAATCTAGACATGCATGAGTATAGAAGCAAATATGTGATTAAGAGAAAACAGGAGAGCAGAGTTAAATACTGTTCCCTCTCCTCCCTCCAAGACACTCTTCACATCGGCTTCCGCCCGTCCTATTTTCTGAATTTCGGCACAGGGCTGGTCGATAAACTGTTCGGCTAGTTTGCAAAATGAAGCCGATGCGTTAGTGTAAAAATCCTGCAGTTCCTTGAGCGTCCACTAGAGGCTGGCTGCAGAAACACAGGAAGTCACATACACACCCATTCTAAAAAGCCTGTTTTTACAGCAGAGATTAACATGTTTACAGCCTGGTTCAAAAAACCAAATAGGTGTGATTAGCTCATGTCTCGATGGACACACACTGTACGGGGGGTGAATGTTTTGATGACTCATCAGTTTTGATTTGATGAAGGATAAGAGTTATTCACAATAAGGCGTGTAGCTGATCTGATTGACAGGTGGGCGCGGTGTAACGGTTTGTCAGGAGGTTTAAAACCCGCCTCAGCTCCAGCTCTCAGCCTGTCGTTAGGTTGACTGAAAGTTAGACTGAGACAGCATTTCCAGCATGGAGACCGCCATCGATGGGACTCCAGCGCCCCCTGCAGGAACAGACGGGTGACGTCACTCAGGCTTCAAATATTCATATTTACAGTCTGTGGTTTTGAGTGGCCATCGGGCTTGTTTTTGTCACAAAGACCTGGCAACCCTGCACCAAAGTCACACAATAACACTAACAAGCTAATCGGTTGAGACAGACCTCCTCTGTGTTCTGCAGGAAGGATTAGTGTTTTTGTCAATGGAGGCTGGCAGATTATGAAGAGAGTGAGATAACAGCTGTTTCTGGGTAAAATGGTAAAAGGTATCTTACTTAGAATAACAACCTGAGTCAGTCAGAAGAGAAACATTTTCATTGATTTTGCAGCTGTTTCAGCTTTTGCCGTTTTGTTGCTGCAGGCTGAGGCAACCTCCCAACAATATCTCACCTTTGAAAGCTCTGACATTGTTCCCTGGTGCCTGCCCAATGGTTTCTGGGTAATGAAGTCTTTTATCCTGATGTCAGCACGCTCACAGTGTTCCTGCTCTCCTCCGTCCAGCCGGTACGACCCGGGAGCACCTGGGCCTGGCCATGGCGCTGAAGGTTCCCATCTTCATCGTGGTCAGTAAAGTGGACCTGTGCTCGCGCGGCACCGTGGACAGAACGGTCCGTCAGCTGGAGCGGGTCCTGAAGCAACCGGGCTGCAACAAGGTTCCCATGGTGATATCGAACCCCGATGACGCTGTGACGGCAGCGCAGCAGTTTACCCAGTCAGCATGGTACGTACAAAAACTAAAATACCTACCACTGCTACTAAGAGGGATCCTGAGAGACAGGGAATGTTGGGAGGAGAGACAATGGGATGACATGCAGCAAAGGGTCGAGGTCGGATTTGAACCCAAGGTGACCATAGCCTCTGTACAAGGGGCGTGCGCCTTAACCTCAAGGCCATCCTGTGTCCCAGGATTATGATTTCAAGCACAAAATATTCAACCTAAAGACCTAAAGAGAGTGTTCATGTTAGTTTTCTGTGTGTGTGTGTGTGTGTGTGTGTGTGTGTGTGTGTGTGTGTGTGTGTCACAGCATCACGCCCATCTTCACCCTGTCCAGTGTGTCCGGAGAGAGTCTGGACCTGTTGAAGGTTTTCCTGAACATCCTTCCTCCTCTGAGCAACAGCAAGGAGCAGGAGGAGCTGATGCAGCAGCTCACCGAGTTCCAGGTACACACACACACACACACACACACACACACACACACACACACACACACACACACACACACACACACACACACACACACACACACACAAAAGCATACGCACACACCATCTGCTAAAAAAGTATTCTTAACCACAGTGATGTCACCTAAATGTACAGAAATAGTCGCCAACTTTCCTCTTCACATAAATCTTTACGTCCTGCAACTCACATTTCCAATTTTTCTGACACCACATGAACACACCGTTTCTTTTATAATCTGACATACATCCACAAGGTTTTAATTCTGTGTGTGTGTGTGTGTGTGTGTTTGCAGGTCGACGAGATCTACTCTGTTCCCGATGTGGGGACCGTGGTGGGGGGAACTCTGTACAGGTGAGAACAATACAAAGATCACACTCGTGTTTGGGACGGAGACAGTCTGATGTTTTTAAGACGAGTCATCAGACATTTGAAACGTTTTACAGGAAGAGGAAAACAGATGTTTAGATTTTAAAATACTAAGATGATGCTTTTTGGCTGGAACAAAACCAGGAAATTGTATTTTTTTCATTTCATGGGGACTTTAAGTTACTGCCAATTTACACAAAGTATTCAGCGCCGCTCTGTCGGATGGCGCCCACTGGGTCCGTTTCTGGAGCACGAGTGCAGCTGAGCGCAGCCATGAGCAACTTAACTAGACGCAATCTCATTAGAACTACAAGATCAAGCGGGAATGAAGAGAAAAACATGCATGTGACGTAATGTTGATAAATTGATAATTTGAAATTGAAAAAAAAATTGAGAGTCTGTATGTTGTGTTTTATTTTGAAATTGATGTACGCTCTTTGGTTTCCTTGTCTGACTTCCTGTCCGGGTCGTTCTATTCTGTCCAGCTTGCTTGCGGCGTGCTCTGTCGAAAATGGAGCTGCAGCGTGTTTGAAACCAAGCAGTGCGTAGCTCAGGAGACAAACCGCCGCTTGCTTTGGAAACAGGAGCGTTGACTAGAGTGCGGCACAGACAAAACTGTGGCGTGCACGGCATATGTGGAAATTGGCGGTTAGTGTGGCTGTCAGCGCTGTCGTTAGCAATCAGACTAACTGTCAGAAAAGGAGACAATAAATGCATGACGCACTTTGTGTGGTTTTTGAGTCATTTCAACGGGTTTAGCCGGCGCCAAAGCCACAGAATCCTCTTGTAAATCCCGCCCCGAGTGTGTGCATTATTCAACCTGTGTGTGTGTGTGTGTGTGTGTGTGTGTGTGTGTGTGTGTGTGTGTGTGTTTCAGTGGAGTGTGTCGGGAGGGCGAGCGGCTGGTGGTCGGTCCCACAGACGAGGGTCGATTCCTGCGTCTGAAGGTGGGCAGCATCCAGAGGAACCGCTCGGCCTGCAGGGTGCTGAGGGCGGGACAGGCCGCCACGCTCGCTCTGGGAAACTTTGACCGCTCGCTGCTGCGCAAGGTTAGAGATCACATGACCTTAAGTCTCCACCCTCCTGTTTTAGCATCACTGGAGGAAGGGGCGAACAGAGAGAGAGAACGCACGAGCTGCTGCGTCAGTAAGCTAGTTTGTTTGTTTTATGGAGTAACACGTTTGTAACGGTCGGTTCTGGTCTGGAGCCGCTGGATCTCCTCCCCTCCCCCTCCCCCTCCCCCCCACTGTGCAGCTTTTAAGGCAGAAAAAAGAATTGCCACTGATGTCGGCGCGATGGTCGGCGCGTGGTGACAGTGATGTGTGATTGGCTGCTGCAGGGCATGGTGATGGTCAGTCCCAAGATGAACCCGACCATCTGCTGTCAGTTTGAAGCCGCCATCGTGCTGCTCTTCCACGCCAAGACCTTCCGTCGGGGCTCGCAGGTCACCGTGCATGTCGGCAACGTGCGGCAGACGGCGACCGTGGAGTGTCTTCACGGGAAGGTGAGCATTGCGACTCAATTTTAAACGATACAATCGATGAGTTAAAAAAAAACACAGGACTGCCTATGATGCTCTCTTTTTGTTGCCATGGTAACAAACCTGAAACCTACTGGTTTGATAAAAGATGATTAGAGCGCCATCTTGCTGCCGGTTTGCATAACTCCCTCTCTGTCCTGCAGGAGGAGCTGCGTACGGGCGAGAGAGCCGTGGTCCGCTTCCGCTTCATCAAACACCCGGAGTACCTGCGACTCGGCGCCAAGCTGCTCTTCAGGGAGGGCGTCACCAAAGGCATCGGCCACGTCGCCCGCCTCCTGCCCCCCTCCCAGAACCACGACCAGAACCAGATCCACGACCAGAACCTGTAGGAGCCCCCAAAGAGTCCTCCATCCTCCGAGTCATGTGGGGCTCCATGAGAACATTCAGAAGTCATCGATCGTGGCTTTACTCCCCCCCGCCACATGTCGGCGTTTTAATCCGCCCGTTCTGGATCTATAGTTCTGTCCTCGTCCTGTGATGTCACAGAGCCCATCAGCATCCTCTTCCTTCCAGCAGATGTTCGTGTCTTGAGTTGGAGCTGGTTGACCTCGTGGACTTAAGCCTGGACCGTTAATCTGAGGCGGGTGTCACAAGTTTTGCCGTGAGAAGGCAGCAGGATTATTTTGGGGGGGGGGATTTGAGGAACGCTTGGATGTAAACTCTCTGCAGCACACGCAGGACTGACCCCCTCGGTTTGGCCGCTCCTCAACATCAAAGCTGCACACGCTCAGACTGAACAAGACATTTGAAGAGAGGGGGGATTATTTCCACGAGCAGCTCGAGTTTTGCACATCAGGAACATGACGCTGGTTTTCACATCAGCAGCCCATAAACTTCTAAAGGTGAATATTTAACGTCACTGCTGCACATTTTCAACGAGTAAGGTGGCTGTTGAGGGTCATTTTTTTTTAACACTTGTGTGTGGAAAAAACAGAAAAACAGACGTCCATAAATCAGCTCTCGGTTCATGCAGGAGAGAGAATCACAGATACGAGGTATAAATACTGCAGGAAAACACAATGAATGTGACGCTTCAAGATGATTTGTTTGACCAATTTGTCCTGAAAAAAAAATAGTTTTTGTGAATCCAAACTTTTGCAAAAATTTTGAGAGAGTTCAAAGTGACATTCATAACACATACATAAAAACGACTTTATTTATTTATCACACAAACGTGTCTTGAGATCAGCCTGCGCTTTTTCATCCCTCTAAATCTCCCGATATTTTCCTGATCTGGTTGTTCACACATGCACCTCACAGTGGGAGACTATCCCTGTCAGAGGGGAGGGGGGGCGGGTTCTCCTGAGGTAAGTCTAAGCAGTCCTCTTTAAGACGCTATAATGAGAATATTTGTCTTTCTATCAACGCTACATGTAGTTGAAGAGACTCTCAATGTGAACTGAAGAGAGGAGAAGAACAAACTGGAGAACAGGAAACATAATGCAGCAGGCTGATTAGAGCACGGAGATGGTAGAGGTGGTGTGCAGCGATCACAGGGAATAAAGGTCACCACCCCCTCCCACTGGCCCCTCCCACTGGCTCCAGCTGAATTCTCCTGATTATATCCTGCTGCGTTCTCACATCAGCTCACTCTGACTTTCTGCAGAATAAATACGAGGAGGCTGGAGGAGAAACTCTGAGTGAAGAGAGAAACATTCAGATGTTTGTGTTCACACATGACGCTCAGCATGAGAATATCAGGAGTTTTCTGCGAGTGTGAAAGCTCTATATGTCTCTTCGGGGCCTCCGTATGTCTCAGAATCTTCTTTTCTTTCACTCTGTTTAAACTTGTACGTTTAATATCTGCATCCACAAACGACACTGACATTGAAGTGTTGGCATTCTGGTTTCCCGTTTGTTCTTTCAACCTGTCCGTGTTCAGTGAGGGTATAAAAGTTTGTAGGTTTGATGTGACAGGCGGCAGCTCAAAACATAACCTGCATGCTTTCTGTCTGGCAGCGGAAACTCTTAACCTCCTGTTTGAAATATTAAATATGTATCGAGGATTGAAACAGCTTCTGATTTTTGTCATGTTTCCGAGGTTCTGTGCAATTGTAAAAAAAAAACTAAATATCGAATGTACCGTCCATGGATTTCTGTGCTGCATCATGAAGTGCTAAGTGTTCAGAGTTCTGGTATTGACTTTGCACTTTTGTTTTTCTGACTCTGCATGCATGTCGATGACGGCGAGCTGAATAAACGATGCCGAGATGTCAAAGTGTAAGACGATGCAGCTGAATATATAAACTCCACAGTCGACCGTCCCTCTCGCTAATAAACTTTAAAAACTGACGCAGAGTCCTTCTGTTTCTTTAAATCATTTCACAAAAAATGGAACACAGTGGAAGGAAATTATTTCTTTATTTTGAAAAATCAACTTTTCATCAAGTCAGTAAGATGTTTCATGTTTGTGTGTGTACAGAGATAAGGCTGTGTTTAGCGTAGCTTAGCACAAAGACTGGAAGCAGATAGAAACTGCTAGCCTAGCTCCGAAGTGAACAAATAAACGTACTAAGGCCCCGTGTCCACCTAGCGGTTTTTTTTTTCAATCGCTTTCAGTGAGTAGAGAGCGTTTGCAGGAGCAAGCGAACGCCTGGAGAAAAAGTGCAGCGCCTAGCATCTTTTTTTCAGAGCACGCCACCTTTTTTGTGCGGTCGCTCCGAGAGCTCAAGTTGAAAATCTTCCAACTTTTCAGAAAGGCGCTCCACGGCGCTCTTTTCCAAATGTATGATATTCCCCGTATTTTAGCCTCCTACAGATCGTGTCTTGTACTCACATCCTCCTCGCTCCGTGTCTGATCGGGAAATAAACGATCTCAAATATAAAACATGCAGTAAAAAGTAACGGAGCAGTGTGGGTCACACAGCGGCCGTTGTCAACAGACTGTTGTCATGGAGACAGGACGGACGTGCAGCGCTTTTCTTCTCTGAGAGCACAGCCAGCGCTTTTCTGCCAGGACGAAATGCCAGGTGGACACGGGGCCTTACATTCTCTGATCGTTGGACAGAAAGAAAATCTGAACCTTTTTATGAATCTGTAAGTTAACGTTGAGATATGAGAAAACTGAAGAACGTCAAAAACAAAACTTTCATTCAAACAAGAGCTTCTCTCTTTCTTTGTGTTCAGGTGACTTTGATAAGATGGCAGCCATGGTGACGCTTGGCATGTCTGAGCCCCCGAGCTGGATTTAATCAAATCCTAACAGGGCGCAAAAATTAATTCAAATAAATTAAATAACTAAAGTATTCTGTCTGTCCTTCGAGGGTGTTCCAGTACATTTATCCCTGGGTCTTATTTGGACACATTTTTGGGGTCTAAATTACTAAAGGTACAAAAAGATTTTGAATTGTTCGTTCATAAAGATTGTTTCGGCCTGCAGCAGCGAAACAGGCTGAAGTACGGTGGCTGGGAAGTGCAAAACAAAATTACAAGCGTGAAACTCTTTCACCAAAGCTTGAGACAAATCGACCCTGATCGTAAAGACGTCTATGATCAAATGTTAGAGTCAAAGAGACCAGGAAGAAGGGGGAGGAGTCATGGCGGGGCCACCTGCGATTGACATTTTGTCACCTCAAAGATGTCTTGTTATGATCGTTTGTACTCAAAGACCCTCTAGGAGGTTTTTTATTAAGATTACAGTAAACAACATTCTCGCAACAGTAGCGTTAGCTTATAACTTAGTGTTTGCTAGTCCCTTAGGCTGTGTCTGAAACCGCAGAGTTTCATACTATGGGCAGCTGTGGTTCAGTGGGTAGAGTCGTCGACTCTCAACCGAAAGCTTAGGGGGTTCGATCCCCAGCTCCTGCAGCAACATGTCCGATGGGCAAGACACTTAACCTCGAATTGCTCCTGCTTCCCGCCAGCCATCTAGCGGCTTAAAATAACATTTCCGTGCTGAAATACATTTGACATGTTTCCGATAATAAAATGACTGCGTAGCTGAATTAGTAATGAAACTTTGCATATTGTTGTTGAACACTACGTGCTGACGGTCGCGCTAGCTTGATGCTAGGTCACTGAACGTAGCTCAGACTGGAAGTACGTCATGTGATCCATAATTTAGCATGTTGCTAATGGTCAGGTTTGTATGGAGCATAGATATTTTGAGTCTGTAGTACGTGGTTTCAGACACAGCCTTAGTGTTCTCCAGTGTCACCATCTTCACAAAATATGGTCTCTTCTTTCTACAAGAAAAACAAAATAGGGACAACCCAAAAAAGCCAAACTGGAGGATGAAAACAGCAGTCAGCAAACAACGCTTGACTTCTCATTTGCAGTCCGTGGATCTTGTCGTGCTGTCAGCTGTTCAGTAAAAAAGGAGAAATATTCCGAGATGAACCCATCTCCAAAATTGTGCCTTAGGTCCTCTCGGCTGGAGGCGAACAAAAGGGGGGAAAAAATCGACAATATGACAGAAGATGAACTTGGTGAAGGGATAATGTGTTCATGTCACCACAGGATGCAGATGAACTCCTGTCTCCAGAGTTCACTGTGACATTCTCTGTGTCGATGTCTGACAACCAATCACAACTCCAATGTCCAACGCTTGTCTCTTTCTGAACAACGTCAGCTGGTGTTTGGTGTCTCTCTTGAGTCCGGAGGTTTATTCCTTCTCATAACGTTTCCGGTCTTTGGAAGGATTTGTCAGCGGTCCGTTAAGCCAGGCTCCTCTGCCGCGGCTTGATCCTTAGATACAGCTGTGAAGTAAAAAGAGTCTCATTAAAACATTTAAATACTGAACTCTGTTACATAACACGGTTGAGTAACAGGATCCTTTTTCTAAACCTGATTAAAACAGAACACAGTTTGTGAGAAAGTGGAGGAGGCAGCAGCAGACTGACACCAGCAGAGTCTATGTTGAGAGCTTCATGAACGGAGCAGTACGTCAAACATGAAGACTGTCGCAGACAACTTTTACATCAGGGTTGGCAAGAGACCAGAATGTTAAGTTTTGACATGATGCAAGTAAAAATAAAATGATACCAACACCTGTTTGGACACCATGGCAACAACAAAGAAGTACTATGCACTATTGTTGTAGTCAAGACCACAGTAACCGAGACCTGAGGCCAGAGTGCTCCAAGACCGAATCAAGACCAGGAGGTGTGAAACTGCGCCGACTCAGGGCATCAAAAAAGTTACACTTGGGTGCATACTTTTTGAAAAAAGGAGGTATACCCACACACCAATTCCACTGGGCTAAAAAGCCACAAACAAAGTCAATTTCTTGAAAAATGGTTTCCATTTGGATTTTCAACCGGCCAATCGGATAATAAACCCAAGAAAACATGCTTTTTTTTTTTAAGATTTATTTTTGGGCTTTTGTGCCTTTAATGGAGAGACAGGACAGTGGATAGAGTTGGAAACCAGGGGGAGAGAGAGTGGGGAACGACATGCGGGAAGGAGGCCACAGGTGGGATGCGAAACATGCTTTGATCATAGTTTTTCATGCTTTGTATGTGAAGCTGATGAATCATAGTATCGGTCTACAAACAGTCAGCTCTGTCAGCAGTCAGGAGAGAAACTGGTTGGCTCACCCCGAGAAGGTTGCGGGGGATGTAGCCCTCGTGGTCGCCACATCTGGCCCACCACCACTCGGTCTCCACGTCGTCCTCACGCCTCAACACCGTCATACAGTCGCCCTCGCTGAAGCCGAGCTCGTCCTCACTCTGTGGCTCGTAGTCCCACAAAGCGTAGACCACGCCCCGGTTCATCACGCCCATCTTCTCCTGAACACCTGCCAGGACAAAAACAGAAACCAACATAAGAAACCGGACCATCTCGACAAAAATCCCCAGACCTCGATGTAAGTGTGTTATTTTTTATCAGGCATTGAAGAAAAGTCTGACATCTGAAACCCCCCCTTAGACCACAATAACTTCTGTATGTCCTTTCTTTGTTTCCTGGGACTGAAACTTTTCAGTGTTTCTTGTTATCCCCATTGGAGCCGATCATCGTTAACCCTTGACGGATCTTAAACATACCCTTAAATAAACATTGCACAAAAAGTAAGGACATTTGTGTTTGGCAAATTATTTCTTTGTTGTTGCTTCTTGGCAATAATTCTTATACCGTTGGAAAGCCTGTTTATTTCCCTTTTAAATTGTGCCACATTTGTAAGGAACATGCATTTGTGGGATAAGCAGCAGAGCTGAGTATGTGGGTTGCGGCCATGAAAAACTTCTCTGCCAATGCCAAACAGCTTAACAACAACAGAATATCGCCGCCTGCTGGCATGGAGAGTTATTTCCTCTCACGCATGTGCAGACCGTATGTGGTGGTTGGCCGTCCTCTGTAGTCTTTGCGGTGTGTTCAAGTGCAACTTTTTGGCCAAGACGTGAGGTGACGCCACAGGTAGCCTTCGTCGCCACTAGTTCTTTGCCGTCTGATTGGTGTGTCAGGGCCTTTAGACCCTTCAAGAACCCTTGAAGTAACTTGGTAGTAAAGTTTTAGTACCAATTTAAACCCCTTTAACATCTAGTGCTTTTATTTTGAAGGTGGAGAAACTTGAATGTGATGCTTTGTATTGACGAGACTCTGATGGTGGTGAGCTGTGACGAGTTTTGCCTCCACTTTAACACAAGTCACAGAACAACATTCAAATCATTATGGACACTATAGACCAGCTACTCTGGATCTCACCGTAGAGGAACTGGGAGCACTGGGCGTAGCCTTCCTCCATCTCTTCACATTTGTCGGCAGCCGTCTGCATGTCGCTGTGCGTCGTGGCGAACACGGCCGCTCCCGACTCCACCAGGAACTTACAGACCTGAACATTGTTACAGGATGCAGCGCAGTGGAGGGGAGTCCTGGAGAGAGGAAAAAGTATGATTCAGACAAACTAGCCGACTGGACTGAGCTTGACGGCAGAGTAAAAAGGCTGTGATTAGACCATTATGAGGGATTTACAACGGGACATCATCTTCGTATAGCTAGTCGACTCACCAGCCGTCGCTGTCGGCAGCGTTTGCATTGACTCCAAACTGAACGAGAAACTTTACAATCTCAGTGTGCCCAGCGCAGACGGCATTGTGCAGCGCCGTGATTCCTTCGTCGTTTGGCATGCTGGGATCTTCCACCTGCAGGACGCACACAAAATTACAGACCATTTATTTTATCAAGAGCCAAGCTTCTGAATTCAAGCTGTTAAAAGACTCTCTTTAAAGCCACCAGACTCTGATAAAGATGATATCACAAACTGAGTAACTGTGATAAATATGGGAGATCTAAAATTGTGATTTTGTGTTGCCACATTCATTTTCAGTCTACAGAGAAAATGTTTTGTAACAGAAAAACATCTGGTGGACTTTTCCTTCACATACTCAATTCAGTCGCTGGTCATTAATGGGTTAAAAAGATCCACAGGAAGTTCTTTCACTGTTGGATTTGATCATTACTCACATCATAAATGACCCTCTGGACGAGGTCGTATTCGCCCTCCAGGGACGAGTCCAGCAGCAGGGCCAGAGGGTTGAACTTGACCCTCACGCTGCGGTCGCTCCGCTCTGAGCCGGCTTTACGAAGGATCGACTTCTTACCCTGAGGACAGTCACAGGTAAAGTTAGGGATTTAAATTCAAATCAAACACTGTATGTAGTTATCAAGTGTTTTTGTGGCTCACCGGAGGCATTGCGACCTGTCCTGTGACCTCTGGCGGCTGCAGGTGTAGCCCCTCGTCCCCCTGCTCCCCCTCTACACTGGTGGGGTAAGGCGGGGGCGGGTACGGGGGGAACTCTTCTGAGAAGTAGTCCCTGGGGGCGGGGGGACACACCTCCTTCTCCTCCTTGTCCCCCACAGGGGGGTGCAGGGGGCGGCAGGAGGCGGGGTCAGGAATGGGTGAGCGGGGGGGTAAAGGGGGCGGGGTCAGGTTGTCCTCCGGGCTACTATCCAGTGGTTGGTTGAAGTTGTCGACCTCGGGCATCACATCCGCATCTCCCGTCCATTCCTCCTGAACTCCAGGCTGTGTTACTGCCCCCGCTGGACCAACCGTCTCCATGGGGATGGTTTCCATGGCAGCCAGAGTGGTCTTCTGATAGAGCAGCTTCTGGATGTTGGGCCCCCCCGGGCCCTCCGGCTCCGTGATGGAGCTGCGTTTCTTCAGGGGCCGGGGGGCGTGGTGCAGCCGGCGCCGCAGGGCCTCCAGGTCGGCGTCGCTCGGGTTCCTGTGAGGGTTGGACAGGAAGGGGAGGAGCTTGGTAGGGCTGAGCGGTCGAGGGTTGGAGCGTTCTGATGTATCTGGGGTGACACCTTCGCTGTTACCAAGGCAACTGTTGTCAGCCTCACATCCGTCAGAGACAGCGGACCCTGAGATCAAGGTGACGCTGTCTGCAGAGAAGGTCGGCTTCTTTGGTTTCCCGTAAACTGAGAACAGAGAAGAGACACTGAAGTCAGACTCAATGTGAACAAAACCAGCAGTAACAGTGACATCATCAGATACACCTGCAGCAGTAACAGTGACATCATCTGTAACAATCAATCAATCAATCAATTTTTATTTGTATAACATCAACTCATAACAAGTGTTATCTCGAGACACTTTACAAAGAGCAGGTAAAAGACCTTACTCATTGTTATGTTACATAAAGCAGGTAAAAGACCTTACTCATTGTTATGTTACATAAAGCAGGTAAAATACCTTACTCATTGTTATGTTACAAAAAGCAGGTAAAATACCTTACTCATTGTTATGTTACAAAAAGCAGGTAAAATACCTTACTTACTGTTATGTTACAAAGACCCGGCCTATCCATCATGAGCACTTTAGCAAAGCAGCAAAAGTTACAGTGGTAAGAAAAAAAAAAACAGTGACATCATCTGTAACAATGACCTCTGTGCATCACCTCTGGTGCTGCTGCGGGGCAGTGTTCCCCCGCTCGGCTGGTAGCCCTTCCCCGGTGTGGCCTGCTGCGTGTACATGGAGTAGATAGACGAAGCCGCCAGAGTCTGAGGCTTCTGCAGCAAAGGGGGCGGAGCCTCTGAGAGCTCAGGGGTGTATGGGCGTACAGCGGCGGCCGGTGGGCTCTCCTGTTTGTGGGGCAGAGGGAGGGTGCTGCTGTGGGTGAAGAGAACCCCCGCCGGAGCTCTGGTGTGGTGACCCCCGACCGGCCGCGCCTTACCCGGGAAGGTCCCCGTGCTGTAGGCGGGCTTAGAGAGGGTCGGAGGGCCAGAGGTGGAGAACGGTTTGGGCTTAGATGGAAGTGGAGGTGGAGCCGCCATCTTTGAAAGACCTTTCCCTGCAGCCTGAAGAGAAATACAGAGTTAGCACAGAAATACTTCGTCAACAGAGGAGGATAAATCCCACGTTACTGGCTCTTCTTCTTTGGTTTGCAAGACAATGAATGAAGATGGAGTTTGAGACTCCTTTGATACCTGATTGTCTCTAAGCAGGTTCTCAGCGCTGTGATTGGTCCTTGAGGGAACAGGGGGCGGGATGTCGGACACAGAGAGACCCTTCTGATCAGAGATGATTTTACCACCTACAGGAGGGACAATCATCATCATTAAACATCTTTTTATTTAATCTGTAGCATTTTTAAACAAGCCCAGATAGAGTTTGTTTTTCAAGGATTCATTAAAAATCATCGAAACATTTCTTTGATGTCGGCCATCTTTAAGTGTGCTTGCTGGAGGCAGGGGCTTGGAGGGCCAAGGAAGAGAATATAATCAATACAAAATAAGAGAAATAAATGTTTTAGCCGTCCTGTGATCTAACACTGACAGACAGAGGAGTCTTAAATGTTGCCTAAAAGTCACCTCACATATTTCAGACATTGTTTAAAGCGTGCAGGGACTGACCGGAGCTGTGACTGGACATCCGAGGCAGCGTAGACGCATGGCTGTACCCTCCACTGGATTCAGAAAATGAGCCGGTCCAGTCAGAGAGTTTGCTGATTTTTGTTGTGGCAAAACCTGAAAAGTCAAAACAAACACAGTTGGTACAAGCTGCAGACACATTTCAAATCTAAACATTTTTACCTCTCAGTCATTTACACCTTAAATATGTTGAGAGAATCATGACCCAGGAACAAAAATCTAGTAAATACCCTTAAAGAGTAAATTCTGGTCCAGTACCTGCAGCTGGTTTTACTGGTCTGGGAGGCGGCTTCAGGGACGAGTCTGGCATGGGGAGGGTGGCGGTGCCGTCAGGGTACGCTGGCTTCACCAGAGCCTCCTGTCGGGCCTGCACTGGAGGCCCCTGGGAGCCTGTAGTGGAGGACGACTGGATGTACGGACCCACCGCTGCCACTCTGGAGCCCCCGCAGTGCTGAGGTGCAACGCCGTCTGAAGTCACCTGCAGAAAGCGGAAATATACCCAATAAGCAGAGTACAATGTCTACAGAAGGAAGCTTGTGTCCTCTAAAGAAAATCGCCTTACTTGGAAAAACTTCCTGGTAGAAAGTTAGAATTTAAATTAGCATCAGGTGCACAAACCAATTTCATGCTCGCCACAAGTTGTGCCATGACTGAGTGTGTCTAAACTCACCGGCAGGTTCTCCTTCTGCTGCAGGGCGGCCTTCTTCTTCCAGAGCCGCTGTCTGAGCTCGACCAGCCGTCGGTCCATCGAAGCCACCTCCAGGTTCCTCTTGTTCAGACTGTCTCTCTGCTGCTGCAGCCGGCCGCTCTGATCGTGGTTCAGCTTGTTCCTCAACTGGGAGGTCAAGGATGGAGCTCAGTGAAAAAGAGGGAAGCTAATATCGCAAAGGCTACATCTGCTAGTTAGCTTGTAGGCCCTGCTAAAACTTGCTAGCCAGTAAACTAGTCTAGTAAGCTGGTTAGCTAAATGATCAACCATATTATTAAGCTTATTTTGAGCTATTTTCCTGAAATGTTAGCTGTTGCCTTCCGTTTTTAAACTTTAATTTGCTTCAGGATTTCAAAAAAAAGAATGCATCCAAGCTGAATTATTTTAACCTTTTCTTGGCTAACACAAGGTGCAGGAACAGTAGAGAAAAGATCTACTTGGTCCAACATGGTAACCCTAGACTTGAAAAACTCGTTAATATTTAAAAATTTTCTTTCATTACTGTACTCAGAGTTTGTTGTTTTTTGAACAAAAAAAACATGACTAAGACAGACTTTGCTTGCTAACTAGCTAACAGAACCATTACAGATTATTAGCTTTAGACTTTTGCCAAGCTAGCTAGCCAGCAAGTTTGACAACTAGCTTTTTTTATTTAGCCTTAATGTTGTTTCCTGTAAGCTAACCAAACTACTACTATTACCTAATGTTTCAACTATGTGATAAATGTGTTCATAAAATATGATACCTTGGATACGATATGTATAACATGATAGGCTACGATACAACACAATACGAAACAATGAAGTGTGATAAGTATGATAAGATTCAATACGATGGATACTATAAAAACATGCTACGCTATGCTAACTATACAACGTGATACAATTCTATACAGAGTCCAAGTTCAGAGTCCAAGTTCTGCAGACATAGTGGGACAGTCACAGTTTGGTTTATCTTCAGCACCAAAAGTAAATGGTTAGCTTAAGATACTAAATCTGTAAATTAAATTTTTTGGCGCTGGTGCTTTCGTCACATTCATCAAAATGCTCTCACATTATCTATTGACGATTAAAAAATAAGTCCTCGTCTGAGCGCTCACCTGCAGCTCTTTATAAAGGCGCTCCAGCTCAGCAGTGGAGGAGGTGTTGTTGTGATAGGAAGGAGGAAAAGGAGGCTCGAATCTGTTGCTCCTCAGCGCCTCCAGCTGGTCGCTCAGCTCCTCCACCCTGGACACGGCGACCAGCAGCTCCCTCTGCTTCTGCTGGAACAGACCGGTCATCTGCTCGATCTCCTCCACTGACACAGAACATACACAAGAACACAGACACGTTAGCAGGGAGTGGAGAGTGCACCATTCAATTCAATTCAATTCAATTCAATTCAATTCAAAAAACTTTATTCGTCCCCGGGGGGCAATTCAAAAGCACACAGAGCAGTAAAATAACAACAGTGCAGGTAGACGAAACATTTTAACCTAAATATAAAGTGCCAGTTTAAATACAACTTAAAGCTTAAACTTAACTTAAAATACAAAATATAAAAAGAGTAGATATAAGTGGACAGTGATCGGACTGACAGATGTAAACAGATGTAAACAGAACTATGTGCAGTAAACGAGAAATAAATACAGACATACCTATGGATACCTTAACAGGTCCACTGTGGATCCCCTTATCTGAGTCATGACGTTCAACAAAAACTAAAACACCTCAATCCTAAGAGATACTCCTTTTATTTCAGACAAGAGGACCTGTCTGACATATTTTTGGACCAACAAGTTTGAAATCGCCCCAGTAGATTTCTCAGTGATACAGGCTGTAATGGCTGCAGTGTAATCTTTGGGGATTGTTATTCTAAGTGTCTGACAACGTCACAGAAAGGATCCTGCAGAGATAGACCTTGTTGTTAACGAGGAAGATTATTTATTTAACCACAAACAGCTGTTACATCACTCTCGTTGAGTTTGTTGATGCCATTACACTCTGTTTCACTGCTGAACACTGGACAAATAAGCTGCTGAAATTCCTTAACTTTTTTTGACCGTTCGGTCATTTAGACCCTAAAATATGTCATCAGTGATCACCCTTTAAAGATACAGTATGTAAATTCCTCCACCAGGGGGCTCTCAATCAAAACAATAACAAAAGATGATGTCAAGGCTGGCGGGGAATCATGGGAGTTCTCTCTGCTACCACCCCGTCCCCCAACCAAAGATAAACATGTTGTGTCTGTCATGGCAGCCACGTCCCTTTACAACTATAAAATTACAGATTTCTCCTTTAAAGAGCCATTCAAACAAATGACACTCTCACACACACACACACACACACACACACACACACACACACACACATGCAGCACAGCAGATGTGGAAGGATTAAACAGTCACAGTTACATGTGAATGAACAGTTCATTGTAAATCCTGTCATTTCCATAATGATGACCCGAAGTCAGGGTCACATCTATCTGATCTAATGCCGTTTAATCTGATCATGTCTGTGCCGTCTGGTCGACAGTTTTCATCAACCTCGTTCTGTCCATCTGCTCAAACAGCACACACAACTGTCGAGTATACATGTTAAATACATCCATCCATCCATGCCATCTGGAGTCGATCCCAGCTTTCATTGGGCGAGAGGCGGGGTTACACCCTGGACTGGTCGCCAGCCAATTACAGAGCTGACATATAGAGACAGACAACCAGACACACTCACATTCACACCTACGAGCAATTTAGAGTCAGCTGTTAACCTAACGAGCATGTCTTTGGACTGTGGGAGGAAGCCGGAGAGAACCTACACATGCACCGGGAGAACATGCAAACTCCACACAGAGAGGCTCCTGTCAGACGGGGATTCAAACCTCCTCGCTGTGAGGTAACAGCACAAGCCCATGATAAATACATCCTGCTGTTTTTTATGTCACCATCTTGATAACAGCCACTATGTGTCGCTATAATCAAAGTTTGACCACATTGACTTGAATTAGGGGTGGGTACCAACCTAGTTTGCTGTTGCTGAGGCGTTTCTGCTCCACCTGGCCCCTGAGTCCCCGGACCCGTCGCAGTTTGGCCTCCTGGTTTTGTGCATTCTCTCTGAGCTGCTGCAGTCGCTCCTGTTCAGAAACCTCCTGCTGCTGCTGATGCTGATCCTGCAGCTTCAGGTACCGCAGCCGCTGCTCCTGCAACACCGCGGGAAAATCAGCTAGTTCATTTATTTGTGTTAGAATAATGAGTGAAAAGTAAGGTGTTTATCTTCACTGGATATTGGTCATGTCTGGTGTCTTTAAAGAGATTGATGTCACAGCTTTAAAAACAAAACATGTTCCTCTTCAGTTAATTCCTAGAGTCCTCTGTAGCATGAGTTTCAGTGATTGAAGTGGTATATTGGAAGTCATATTGACACCAGCATTAGCATTAGCAATAGCATTACTTTAGTGTGCAGGATGTGTCGTACCTTGGAGGCCAGGAGCTGCTGCTGGGCGTTGATCTGCTGCTGCTGTCGGGTCGCCAGATCCTGCAGGTCGCTCAGCGTCAGGTCAAGACGAGGAGCTGACACCTACAACACACAAAAACACACACAGTCAGTCACCTTCAGTACAGGGTTTAGAAAGATGTAAAGTTAAAGCACAAAAGCCTGAGGACATAATAAGATTTTTGTAAAGATTTTTTTACTTTGTTGTTGGTCGCCTTGGTAGCTAGCCATTTATCTGTTCCAACGCTAACTGCCAACTGCAATATAATAAGCAATGCTAGGCTAAAGACGACCTGGGTATCTCTCTGGACTTTTTTTTTGTTGTTAAAAAAAAGGCCTCTCACCCCGTTCTCCAGACATCTCTCCACAGAAGCTTTCACCTGGTTCCTCTTCATCATCGGGTCTGCAACTCTGGATCCACCTGAACAAGAAGACAGACTTCAGTTGTTGATGCTACCTTAGAAATGAGTATGCTAACAGCATACATTCATAGATGGTTATGAGGGTCAGAGTCCACTGTTTTTGGTACAGACTGATTTTTTGTTTGTTTGCATTGCTGAAGAGAAACATTTGATTTGGACCAAATGCTTGTAAACAACTTCTGATCTCAACATTATGCAGATGACACCCATGTTTATCTGTGTAACCTGATGACCTTCCTTTGTTAAAATATTCCCAACTGATTACAGTTCAGAAAAGGTTTATTTTGAAGCTTTTGCGCCTTTACTTAAGAAATAGGACAGTGGATAGAGGCAGAAATCAGGGGAAGAGAGAGAGTGGGGAATGACATGTGGAAAAGGAGCCACAGGTAGGGTTCAAGTCTGGACCTCCAGCTTTGAGGACTGTAGCCATTGTACATGGTGCATGTCAACTAACCACTAGGCTACCGGTGCCCCTTGCAGCTCAAAAAAGACAAAACAAAATCTCATTGGTGCTAAAAATCGGGGGAAAGGAAATCTGTTCACATTCAGCCTCTCTCTCTCTCTCTCTGAGGAAAGTACCACCCAGGTCAGAAATGTGATGTGGATTAATCCATCACTGAAAACAGTCACAAACAGAAGAGTGATTTGCTCCTGATTTTTGGGACAGAAAGAAAAAAAGGATCCCAATCCATCAACAAAAAACACCAGAAAAACCTCAGGTCCAGCTACTGCACATGAGCCATAAGCTGATTACAGTTTGATATCTTCTGTAGTTTCACACAGAACCTCCGACATTACCCAATATGAACAAAAACGTACTCATGATACCATGAAAAGGAAGTTATTGACCAGCTACTTGTCCCTTTGTTAGTATTGATCTTAGTTGTCTGATTGTCTGACTTCAATTTCAGGGCATAAAGGCCTGTGGACTGAGATGGAAATTTCAACAATTCTGTCAGCACCTGTGTGTGTGGTTGGTACTTAAAGCTGTTTGTTTGCACTTCCTGCATTGTTTCCTCCTCTCTAGATCCTTGCTTGTCTTGTTCTTACTCTCTTTGTTTGAATTGTTGGAAATTGTTGCCTCAATTAACCCTCTTTTTTGAGCTGCAGCGTTTTATTTTGTTGATTTCATAGCTGGGATAAAGAAATGTGTTGCGTTGCTGATTGAACACAATGAGTCCTGGAGTCAGTACTGATGACGCCCCAGCAGTGAACTCTGAGTTCATGCCTCTGAGAATGAGGTGTTCCTTACCTGCATCCCGCCCTGGAGCTCTCTGGTGACGCAGGAGGTAACGAACCTCCCCCCTCTGTTGCCCCCATCGCTGCAACGCCTCAAACATCCGCTCTCCTTCTCCCACAACGCGCTCTGATTGGTTAAAACAAGAAAATGAAAGATATATTTATTGGTGTTAAGATGTCATAGTTCAGATCTTCAGAACTTTCTTTATAAACTCACCTGAGCCTCTCCACATCTCGGCCAGGTAGCAGTCGGCCTCTCCGGGCTCCTTGCAGAGATCGACCACATCCCGGCACAGCGTCTCCGGCGTGATGGGAACCTCGTTGAAGTGCTGGTCGTTGTTGCTCAGGTACACGGTGAGGAACATCTACAAACACAGAGCAGACAGGAACAGGCTAAATTGAACATTTACAACTCAGGCTTCAGGATCAGAGATCAAACTGAGAGTGCCGAGGTCACGTCCTCTGTACCTTTAAGAGAAGCAGTAATGTCTTTGTAATACTCTAAATGTACCCGTTTCATCTCTAAACGTACTGAACTGTCCGACACTAATTCAACTAATCACTGCCAAAAACGTAAAAACCGTTCTTGTAGAGAAAAAGGAAATCTTTTAGAGTTTCTTCTGAGATGATGACCCTCCTTTAAAGAAGTTTTATTCAATCTGTTTTGAGGTTTTCTATGTAGGATCAATATTGGAGATGCTTTTGAAAAATGGAGAGAGGTTAGAACACAGAAAGGTTTACAGACCCATGCAGAGCTGGATAAACACTGAAGCTTCAGAGTCCACCACATGGTGACCTGAGTGAGCATCCACTCTAGAGAGGAGGGGGGGGGGGGGGGGAAGACAGCTCTCTACAATGTTTTGAATTTGGACTGCAGTACCCATTTTAAACACTAGGGGTCAGAGTTACATACCTCCACATCAACAACCCCTGGGGTCCCCTAACAAAAGGTCTCTCTCTGTAGGGATCCTTTCTGTGATGTGTCAGGCAACTCTGAGTGGACGAGCTTTGATTTTGTTGCAGCCATTACAGCTTGTTTCACTGCTGCAGGCTGAAGGAATCTACAGCTCTAATCCCTGCACCTGTTATTCCTTTAAGTTATTTAAATCCCAAAAACGTAACATCCGAGCCCAGGTTTAAAAATAACACTGAGTCTCAGATCCAGGAAACAAAGAGATATGAGATGTGCCAAAAGATTAAACAAACTTAACACTTCTTAATGTCCATTTTTACAATCAAACATCTTTAGAAAGTCGGCCTGTCTTTGAACAGATGGTGCTCGTTGTAAATATCTGACATGACCCGTTTCACCTTTATCAGAGCTCTCCGTGCTATTTAAGACTAAAACAGATATTTGTGGACATCCTGGAGCTCCCATGATGCATTGGGCCATCTGTTACTTCAGCAGGGTATCTGCTGTCAGGCCCAGAGCCAGATCGCCTCCAGCACCTCCCGCCAACCTGCAGACGGCCGGTGTTCAGCGTTTTCCAGCCTGTATTTATCCTGATACTGAGCTGATTTCTTCCCTCTTCTCCTCGCTTCACTCCGTCTGACATGACAAACGAGCGGCCGTCTTTGACCTTTCAGAGTCAGAGCAGACACTCACTGCAGCACCGTTCACACACAGCTTGTACACACAGCTTGTTGTTGCTGTTTCTGAGGTTCTAATAAAGCTCAGGCAGGAGCAGACGTGAAGAAACAGCTCGATTAGGTCCCTGTATTTTTGGTGCATGAGAGGAAAAGGAGAAAGGGATCCCAGACAAATAAACTCCAGCTGCTTCTTTGTGGTAGAAACAGATATAGGGCTTCCCTGACATGAATATAAAACAGCCCATGGTGTTTCCCAGGTCACTGGATTGTCCTTGAGGGTTTCTAAAGATTTGAAAGCAATGCTGCGTGTTTGTGCATTCAGCTCAGTCTCGCTTCTGTCCTCATTCTGTCTTTGAATGAAGCCTGAAAAATATTTTCTTTTCACCACAATGAGTCATTGCCAAGATTCTAGGAACACTATGTATCTACAGAAAAGTTGTGCTTGCAACTGACGAATCCAAACTCTACTTTGGAAAGCTTCCTGCACAACCAGCGAACAAAAACGGACAACAACATATCCTAATAAACAGATTTAATCTCAGCCTGTTTTCAGATTTTATCTCCAAACTCTTCAGAACACCAAGTGTTGATTTATGTCTTACAAATCTTCAGGGAAGAAAAACGAGGCCGAAAATATGACTTCTAAAAAACTGCAGTTCCTCCAGTGTCCACTAGAGTCTGTCTCCTGCAGTGAGTCAGTCCCCATAGAGCTCCATGTTAAAATGTCCAACTTTACAGCTGCAGTTCCTCCAGTGTCCACTAGAGTCTGTCTCCTGCAGTGAGTCAGTCCCCATAGAGCCCCATGTTAAAATGTCCAACTTCACAGCCGCAGTTCCTCCAGTGTCCACTAGAGTCTGTCTCCTGTAGTGAGTCAGTCCCCATAGAGCTCTATGTTAAAATGTCCAACTTTACAGCTGCAGTTCCTCCAGTGTCCACTAGAGTCTGTCTCCTGTAGTGAGTCAGTCCCCATAGAGCTCTATGTTAAAATGTCTAACTTTACAGCTGCAGTTCCTCTAGTGTCCACTAGAGTCTGTCTCCTGTAGTGAGTCAGTCCCCATAGAGCCCCATGTTATAAGCTGTTTTCACATCTGCACTCCTGAAAATATCTAGATAATTTAGCCCTAATAGAAATGAACATGTTTACAGCCTGGTACAAGAACAGTTTGGGGTCAAGGGTGCTTTAGCACGGTACGGGACAACTTAGCCTTGTGGGAATGCACTCTTAAATGTTGATGTTTTTGCTTTCTTCAGACTGGCCAAGAAGTCTAAACTCCAGTTCATAAGTGAGAGAAATATGATTATAATTTTATCTAAAATTAGCACCCCATTGATTATCATATAGATGCAGCTAGTTAGAGGTTCCCTCTCCTGCTCCACCTTCTTGTCTAAGTACGGTCACTTCTGGTTGAAAAAATAAAGGAAACAGGAAGCTGGTGGATAATGTCAAAATAAAAGCTTTAAAAATGTAACTGAGTAATTAACGGGTCTACACGGTTGGCCAAAAAAAACACACCTGACATTTGATCGATTCATTTCTTTGGTTGGTTTCAAGTAGACTCTGCTATAAATCAGCCAGAATAACAAAATAACCATCCATATGTGCTAAACTTGTTGTTCGTATCGGAATAAAACGTTTGACTTTGAAGTTAGCGGATAAACTATGATCCTTGCTGAGAAACGAGGTTCCATCAAAGAGCTTACAGAAAAGCTTCCTGCGGTGACCTGCAGGTCAAACATCAGGAGGATTTTCAATAAAAGTCTAAATGTTGTCTTTTTTAAGTCCTTATTACTCAGGGAAAGGCTTTTTAAGGTAGGATTCACTCCGTCAGTGCCGTCCTGGTTTGTCCGCTCAGAGGTGGCTCGCTCAGATTAAGCAGCTTAATCAACAGAAAACTCAAGAATCAAAGAAAACATCAGCTTCTCCTTTTGTGAAAATGCTTCTATAAACTCAGTGACAGAGATAAACGAGTCCTCCGTGTCCTCATGTCCTACATACTGCACGGCTCTGAGGGAGAACTGGAGCGCGGCTGTTTTCATTCAGGTTCCCTGCAGATGAAGTGGGTCACCGCCGTCAGTCACCACGCCAAGGTCAACCAGGAAACTCAGCGGCCAATCAGAGCGTGGAGAGGAGAGGCTCTGCCCCTCTCAGGACGACAACAGGGATGGGGGAGTGAGACCTCCTGTCATTGACATATAGCTGGTTATTAAGGCTCTATAAGGGATAGCGTTGTCATGGCGGCAGAATTTTAAACTCCCCTATGACAGTAGTTCATGTTTGATAACATGGGAGCAAAAAAATAAGCTTTATAGATAGACACCCAATATTGTGTCATTTCCTGTTTTCAATGATCAAGTTGCATGCTCGTTGCTGCACAACTTCGACATTGCAAGAATATGTTGGCAATGTTTTCTGGATACATCACCAGCCAATCAACATCAAGAAAGGGCGGGGCTTCTGATATCAGCTTTGTCAACAACAACGGCGGAGGACGTGGTTCGTCTTTTTGAGGGAACAGTGTAGAGCTGCTGCTGATGTCAGGACACGACTCCTTTACATGTATATAGTCATGCATGATACCTTTTTGATACCATGTTTTAAAGGTCACATATTCTCCTCCTCTTCTTCAACTGGTTTAAATAAGTCTCAGAGCTCCTCAAAACATGTGTGTGAAGTTTCTTGTTCTTAATCCACTCTGATCCTGTATTTGATCATGTCTATAAACCCCTCTATTTCAGCCCTACTTAGAACAGGCTGTTTCTGTGTCTGTACCTTTAAATACATAAATGAGCTGTGACTGACCACGCCCCCTCTCTGGAAGGGCTTGGGTGTCTCGGGCTTTCTCGCTCCATGTCCTATTGTTTACGGTGAGAAGGCAGACTCAGAGGGCAGAACAAACACCTAGCTGTGGGAGTGTCACCCACCTGGGGGAGGGGCTACTGCCCTTTGTGATGTCATGAAGGGCCAAACGGCCTGTTTGAGCACACATTTTCTGAAAAGTGGAGCAGGTAAAAGACGGAGAGGATGGACTTTTCTCATCATTGGGGGGTTTGTAGACGGACTAGAGACACATGTTAGAGTTAGAGGAACATGGAGAAGTGGATTTTACATGAATCATCAACAGTATCGAACAGCTGAAACCTTAAAATGTTTTCCTGCAATTTGATTAAGACAGTCTAAAGAAGTTTCTCTACAATTATTGGGTGCCTAGGACTTTTTTTTGTTGCCATGGTATCAAACATTCAATGATATCAAAGTTTCATGAAGCTTACTCTAAACGACACCATCATTCAGCTGTACTGAAGAAGACTTGAAGACTTGAATTATCATAGACTTCTATGGGATCAGACTTTGTCGCCGTGTGTTTCTGTCTTTGTTTCTCTCGGTCAGGGAGTCAGTCGTTGGGCAGGTCGAGTCCTCGTTAGGCTGCAGCTCTTAATCCAGTCAGGAATTAGCACAGCATCACGCTGCTTAATTCCACCCTCAGACCCACAAACACCCCCCCTCCCCTCCCCCTTCTGCTGTCGAGAGGAAATTAATGAACCATGGACCATCTGAGGGAAGTCAACAGCTTCTTCAAAACAATGACGAGTCATCGACATGAGGCGAGGTTTAATCCTGTCGCTGACCAGTCTGAGACACCACAACAATACATGTGGTCATGCCATTTGACTGACTGTAATGTTATTATGGGATGTCCAGTAAGGCTGTTGATGTCTTTTGCCTGTTTTATGTTATCATGCTCTTGATGAAGGACTTATTCCCCTAGAGGGGCCATAAAGGTTTCATTGATTATAAGAGTTCTTCTCTCTAACCGGGTCAAGACTGAGAGGTTATGATGAAAAACTTCTTTCATGAGCTGCATCTTTGTCTTCAGCATTTTAAATTAGAAACACGTTTCATTAATGTCGCTTGAAACATGTTGCTGCTATCGTGTTCAGAACGGGCTTTAAACTTTACAAACACAATAAAATGTTTCTGTTTAAACATCTGACACGTCTTCTTTAAACCATTTTCAATTAAACATGGGGTACAGTCTTCCAAAAACAAAGACATTTCTCGGTTTCAACATTTGATATGTTTTCTTTGAGCTATTTCTTAATTCAATTTGGGGTTTAAATGTTTGTTTGTACATTTTATCGGCGTCCTAACATTTTTTGGAAATGGGGTTGTGCATTTTGAACATTTACTCCATTTTAAAGGAGCAGTATGTAACTCTGACCCCCAGTGTTCAAAATGGGTACTGCAGTCTGAATTCAAAACATTGTAGAGGGCTGTCTCCCCCCGCCCCCTCTTCTCTAGAGTCCATGCTCACGGAGGTTGCCATGTGGAAGCTTCAGTGTTTATCCAGCTCTGCATGGGTCTGTAAACCTTTCTGTGTTCTAACCTCTCTCCATTTTTCAAAAGCATCTCCAATATTGATCCTAGTTTGAGCACGTTTCTGCTCGTGGAGCTTATTAGAAACATGCAGAGCTGGATAAACACTGAAGCTTCAGAGTCCACCACATGGCAACCTGTGTGAGCATCAACTCTAGAGAGGAGGGGGGGAGACAGCTCTCTACAATGTTTTGAATTTGGACTGCAGTACCCATTTAAACACCAGGTGTCTCAGTTACATATCGCTCCTTTAAAACTCTGAGGTTTCATATAAACACAAAAATACAATAACAGTTTTGAATCCATGGAGTCTGGAGGCTTTGAAGGGCAGGATGTAACGGCTGAATCCACCAGACTCCATTGAGATAAACAGTCATTTCCCCTTGCAGGATGAAGGGGAGTTGCTGGTTTACCCCGGCCTCCATCAGTCAGTTTGCTTTATAGCTTTTCTCTTTCAAAGATAAACGAGTTAACCAACAACTCCCTGTTCTGCAAAGTTCTCAAGAAGTTAACTTTAAACACAGAAAACATAAAATACTGTTCGAGTGGAACTAATTAAGTATTGTTTGATTGACTTTTCCAGTGAGTCCTGGTGTGTGTGTGTGTGTGTGTGTGTGTGTGTGTGTGTGTGTGTGTGTGTGTGTGTGTGTGTGTGTGTGTGTGTGTGTGTGTGTGTGTATGTGTGTGTGTGTGTGTGTGTGTGTGTGTGTGTGTGTGTGTGTGTGTGTGTGTGTGTGTGTGTGTGTGTGTGTGTGTGTACATGTGTGTTGTCTCTCTGCTTGGGGAAACGTGTAGCAGCTGGCAGTCGCATTCAAAAATGTTTTGTAGGCAACGTGGACCGGAGCCATATGGTCGCCAGCCTCACGTGATGCACCGATATGGGATTAATGAGACACACACACACACACACAGACACACACAGACACACACACACACACACACACACACACACACACACACACACACACACACACACACACAGAGACACACACACACACACACACACACACACACACTGCCTGCTGTTCAGGATGCCACGTTAGACAACAACAAAAACACAGGAAGCTTCACTGAACTATTGTTGACACTGAGCTCTGGAGCGCAGGCTGCTCTCTGATTGGCTGCCTGCTGCTCATTATTAGGATCACTCACTCATATTTTCCTCGTCGTAATCAGCCCGTTCTTTTTGTTTTTCCGACGCCGTACGTGTGTGTGTGTGTGTGTGTGTGTGTGTGTGTGTGTGTGTGTCGCTGTGGATTGTACACTAACTGGAAAAGGCTCTCAAACGAGGTCATCAGAAATCAATTAGCCCACAGTCAATATGAACAGTCACTGCGGCCTCGTTGACTCTTCAGTCACGTTGAAATAAAAACTTCCAGCTGGATCACAAACATCGTGAACATCATGAGTACCTGAACGCGCTTCACGTCAGCATGATCCAGAACACGATGAGAGCTTCAGGCTGGTAGTTTGATTTAGTTTCTTCTACAAAATAAGAACAGACTTTATGGGAGGTCATTTCTTTTCAGTGCTGGTTTCCTTTCTCCAGGTACCCAAATCTTACTGAGAGTATTCTTCATTAATAACTTCAAAATTCACGGGGCACCGGTGGCCTAGTGGTTAGTGCACGCGCCCCATATACGGAGGCTACAGTGCTCCAAGCGGGGCGCCCTGTGGCTCCTTTCCCGCATGTCATTCCCCTCTCTCTCTCTCTCTCTCTCATTTCTGACTCTATCTTTGTGTTGTAGTATTGAAATCGGTCTTGGTCTCAAGACTGGTCACTTTTTGAAGGTCTCAGTCTCTGTCTCTGAATTCAAAGCATTTTGACTCGGTCTTGTCTCTGTCTCAGACTGGGCGGACTCCAGATTATAAATCAAGACCGGTCAAGACCTCCACTGATTGGCTGTTTTACCAAGTCATTACTGAGATTAGAAGGAAAAGAACAAATAACTTCAATTCATTCATATTTAGATTTTTATCCCCCGGTTACGACCACAACCTTCCCGGTGTTACGGTTTAAGTGAGGGACACGCCCCCTGAAAACTAGATGATGATTTTTCAGAGATATTTATGGTCTTGGTCTTGGAGCACTCTGGTCTCTGGTCTCGGTGAGTGAGGTCTTGACTACAACACTACTCTATACGTCTCTGTCCTATCTCCAAATTAAAGTCATAAAAAGACCAAAAAGTAACCATGACAAAATGTCTGCACATTAAAGCTGCTAAACACGAGATTAACAATGACACCGCTAACGACACAGGCTAACGCTACGTCTCAGTCTGTTCTGAATAATATCTGCAGGGATGAACACTCTCTCTCTCTTTCTCTCTTCTTAGCCTCAGTCATCGTATCAAACAGAACAGAGACGAGCTAACTGGCTCGTGCTGTAAAGCTGCACGCGGCCCGCTGTCAAGCTAACATAGAGCTGAAAGCAGGCGATCAGTGGACGTGTGAGAGACGCCACTCTGCCTGTTGAAAGTTACTATCCTATTAGATCGACTTTGAAACGACTACTTCGAGGCGTGAAAGTCACATGTGTTGCTAACTGTACTTATTGGGTTCCAAACATTGTCTTGTGTTGATGTCGGTCCCTGAACTCAATCCAATCAAAGGCAGATTGGTGCAGAATTCTTCACCTGTGTTTGACTAGTACCTGTCGTCCGAACATTCTCAAACCTCAGGTAAGGACTTTAGTTGAAAAGAAAAAAGTCGGATGGGATGATTGCTCGTTGTGAGTTTCTCACCCCGTCATCGAGAGGAACTTCCTGTTCTAAAGACAATGGAACAAAGCGCCCGACTGTAAATGAAGGTTACAACTTCCTCTGCTTTAGTTCCTCATCATCCGAGGAATACTAAAATAATACTGCTCCCATACGACCTTGAACACCGTGCGTGTGTGTGTGTGTGTGTGTGTGTGTGTGTGTGTGTGTGTGTGTGTGTGTGTGTGTGTGGTCGCTGTGGCAACAGTTACCAAGCAGCACGGCGAGCTCCGAGCTCTGCCTGCAGGATGAAGAGAACACAGAGCGATGATCGGGGTGTGAAGCCTTTTTCAAGGAAGAATGTGTGAAACATTTAGGGATGGATTTACTGCCCGAGGAGGAGGACACACACACACACACACACACACACACACACACACACACACACACACACACACACACACACACCTTTACACGCTGCTGTCTGAATGATAAGTTTGTAAATGTTGTGAAGAGAAGTTTATTTCCTCAGGTTCCTCAAAGCGACTTCCTCTCCTCAACATCTACTTCCTGTTTCATCATTTAACACGGAGAGGAAGAGAACTGATCATGTGACTTCAGCTGACTTCAACATCCTTCTCAAATAGCTCCAGCAGTTGTCCCCTCTGGGTTCAGGTCTGACACTTTATAGGAACTTTCCCCGGGGCGTCAGGTGTCATCAGACGGAACAATGTGGCTCCGCCTCCGCCACGCTATGGCATACGAGGTAATGCGGCGTGGATCTTTGTGTGGACGTTTACGGACAATGTTGGAATCTTATGAAAACGCTGAAGTCCATTAGTGAATGAGAAATAAATCTTCCATAAATGAAGAGGATACTGGACTGTCTTATTTCATAAAACGCAATGAGCACGCCGGGGCGCTAATAGCCTAGCGGTTATGACGCGTGCACCATATACAGAGGCCTCAGCGCAGCGACTGTGGGTTCAAATCCGACCTCGGCCCTTTGCTGCATGTCATCCCCCTCGCTCTACTCCCAACATGTCCTGTCTCTCGTCAGCTGTCTTATCTCGTGAAGGCAAAATGGCCCAAAAAAATATCTTTAAAAAAAAGAAAAACTGAGCCTGTCGACGCGGCCCCTCCGTGGCTTTATGTTTCAGCTCATGTTTTATTGGAGAGACAGGACGGTGGATAGAGTCAGAGAGCAGGGCGGGGGATCTTTGGATGTCTCACGATTCGATTGAGAATCTACTTTCGATTCAAAACGATTCTGGATTCAAACGTCTTTTTTTGAATTAGTCCATACTTCAGGATCTACTCCAGGCATCTGGGAGACTGGCTGAATTTTATTTTTTGGAAGTTATGAATCTATTTAAAATCTTACAAGATAACAATCGCAAGCTACCCACTCGGCCAATAACACCCCGGCCCAACGCTTATTTTGTTTTTAATAATGTTTCTGCCATTTCTGATTTAATCTCAGGACGTGCAGCAGGTTCAGAGAATCTCAACACTGATAAGAATTTGAAACATGATGTCAATAAGTTGTCGCTCAGAGTTGCAAATGTTAAACTTGCACAAATATCCCGTGGATGTGCGTCTGTGCGTCTGTGGTAGAGCCAAAACAAGTTTTAGGGTATTAAAACACAGCGTTTCTTATCTCCAGATGATTCTGATTCTGCTGAAAACATACTTATGAATACCATCATGTTCTATTTCTGATTCTATCTGATGCAGTTCCCCGAGTTTTAAACACTTGAACTTTAAATCCAACGAGGATTTCACAACCAGCTTTTTTTTGGACAATAAATCTGCAGCCACATCACTAGACTCCTTTGAAGGTCAGACCGTGTAACAGAGAGAGACGTCTGACGGGACTCAGACTCAAACCAGGACCAGGGAGTCGCTGTGATCCACCGGGACCAGAACCCAAAATGTCAACGTGTTCAGAAGCAGTAAAAGTGAGGATGTGTCAGCGAGCGCAAGAGAGGAACAAAAGGTCAAAACTCTCAGTTCCCTTTTTTTAAAACCAGGAGAGCCGCTCTGCTCTGAGGGAAGACAACGGTTCAGAGACGGGTTCTGTAATCAGTGGAGGATTTACTGAACGTCTGCTGGAGACGTTTGTTGGACTGACGACGAGCTCGGCTGTGATTCGCTCTCTGCGCTGTTCCCTCTCTCTGAGCTTGGATATGACCCGTTACTTCATCACAGACGGGTGTGATTATATTTATTTATACACCATCTGATTGTTTGAACAGGACTCTTTAAAAAGCAAACTGATGACAAATGTTCAACAAACGCATGGTTGGATAACCCGGTGAAGTTTGAGTAATCTCATGGTGTTAATAAGAGGAGACTCACATCCTTAAAAACCAGGTGAACAGGTGAGTGCGGCCCATATAATCACTGCCATCACCACGAGATTTCCGGTGAACACACCCACCACCAGTAACAAGCAGACCGTAAACAATAAACAAATCAGTGAACAACCCATGACACCAAATACACAATCAACTTACATTGATGGCTCCTACAAATGGGTTCTGATTGATTTTAAAACTTCGACCAAACCTTGCATTGTTTTAAAGTGTCAAATGTCTAAAAAGTATAAAAAGTTGAAGAGTTGCTCGAGTACATCGGATCATCCAGCAGCCAGGAAACGGTCTGTAATGGCTGCAACATAATCCAATTTAAACCTGGTCTCCATTTATACATCGGAGGGACACATTCACACACTGATGGTAGAGGCCGCTGTGTAAAGAGTCCATCAGTATTAACTCATCCATTCATACACATTCACACACTGATGGTAGAGGCTGCTGAGTAAAGAGTCCATCAGTATTAACTCATCCATTCATACACATTCACACACTGATGGTAGAGGCTGCTGAGTAAAGAGTCCATCAGTATTAACTCATCCATTCACACACTGATGGTAGAGGCCGCTGAGTAAAGAGTCCATCAGTATTAACTCATCCATTCATACACATTCACACACTGATGGTAGAGGCTGCTGAGTAAAGAGTCCATCAGTATTAACTCATCCATTCACACACTGATGGTAGAGGCCGCTGAGTAAAGAGTCCATCAGTATTAACTCATCCATTCACACACTGATGGTAGAGGCCGCTGAGTAAAGAGTCCGTCAGTATTAACTCATCCATTCATAGACATTCACACACTGATGGTAGAGGCCGCTGAGTAAAGAGTCCATCAGTATTAACTCATCCATTCACACACTGATGGTAGAGGCCGCTGAGTAAAGAGTCCATCAGTATTAACTCATCCATTCATACACATTCACACACTGATGGTAGAGGCTGCTGAGTAAAGAGTCCATCAGTATTAACTCATCCATTCACACACTGATGGTAGAGGCCGCTGAGTAAAGAGTCCATCAGTATTAACTCATCCATTCACACACTGATGGTAGAGGCCGCTGAGTAAAGAGTCCGTCAGTATTAACTCATCCATTCATAGACATTCACACACTGATGGTAGAGGCCGCTGAGTAAAGAGTCCATCAGTATTAACTCATCCATTCACACACTGATGGTAGAGGCCGCTGAGTAAAGAGTCCATCAGTATTAACTCATCCATTCATACACTGATGGTAGAGGCCGCTGAGTAAAGAGTCCATCAGTATTAACTCATCCATTCACACACTGATGGTAGAGGCCGCTGTGTAAAGAGTCCATCAGTATTAACTCATCCATTCACACACTGATGGTAGAGGCTGCTGAGTAAAGAGTCCATCAGTATTAACTCATCCATTCATACACATTCACACACTGATGGTAGAGGCCGCTAAGTAAAGAGTCCATCAGTATTAACTCATCCATTCATACACATTCACACACTGATGGTAGAGGCCGCTGAGTAAAGAGTCCATCAGTATTAACTCATCCATTCATACACATTCACACACTGATGGTAGAGGCCGCTGAGTAAAGAGTCCATCAGTATTAACTCATCCATTCATACACATTCACACACTGATGGTAGAGGCTGCTGTGTAAAGAGTCCATCAGTATTAACTCATCCATTCATACACATTCACACACTGATGGTAGAGGCTGCTGTGTAAAGAGTCCGTCAGTATTAACTCATCCATTCATACACATTCACACACTGATGGTAGAGGCCGCTGAGTAAAGAGTCCATCAGTATTAACTCATCCATTCATACACATTCACACACTGATGGTAGAGGCTGCTGTGTAAAGAGTCCGTCAGTATTAACTCATCCATTCACACACTGATGGTAGAGGCTGCTGAGTAAAGGGTCCATCAGTATTAACTCATCCATTCATACACATTCACACACTGATGGTAGAGGCCGCTGAGTAAAGAGTCCATCAGTATTAACTCATCCATTCATACACATTCACACACTGATGGTAGAGGCTGCTGTGTAAAGAGTCCGTCAGTATTAACTCATCCATTCACACACTGATGGTAGAGGCTGCTGAGTAAAGGGTCCATCAGTATTAACTCATCCATTCACACACATTCACACACTGATGGTAGAGGCTGCTGAGTAAAGGGTCCATCAGTATTAACTCATCCATTCATACAGTGCTGAAGAAGCAGTGGGAGCAACTTGGGGTTAAGTGTCTTGCCCATCAGACATGTGGCTGCAGGAGCTGGGGATCGAACCCCTAACCTTCTGGTTGAGAGACGACTGACTCTACTCTACCCACTGAGCCTCAGCCGCCCTGTTACAAAAAGTTATCGGAGTTACTTTGGAGTCAATTTCTTCAGCCTGCAGCAGTGACACAGGCTGTAATGTCTGAATCACAGTGCGTCCACTCAAAGTTGTTGTTTTTGTCCCTGACGGGCTCCGGTTGTTGCTAAAGGATCCCAGCAGAGAGAGAGACCTTTAAGTTGATTTACACGTCGGACACGTTACTGCGGGTTTCCAACTGACCCCTGTCGAGGTCTCCTCACCACATAACTCCACACTGCCCCTAGTGGTTATATGCATATTGCGGACCAGAACGTTGATTTCTGAGGACGTGCAAAACCAACGCTCGAAAACCACCAAGACTGATATCGTGCGTTTGTGTACACGTAGTTAAAAGCAACACTGGTAATTATTTATTTTAAATATCGGAATCAGTATCGGTATCTGCACAAATGTGTCGGAACTGAAAGAAAGTGGATCGTGCATCTCTATTAATTAAAAACTAGAACCAGGATGTGAGGTGGGTTAGGGTCTACAAACGATCCCTCCGTTTGTACTTAAACGTGTTTTTACAAACTTAAACTTCAGACAGATTGATCAATATGTCATTAAAGGATCTAAATAAACACATTTAAGAGGTCTGTATTAAGACACGTGACAGCGTTACTAAGGTTACGGAGGATGGAGCCTGTTACTATGGAGATAGTTTCACGGGCTGGAAAAAAAAACGTGAATGGAAAATAAAACCGGAGTGTGTGTGTGTGTTAGAGTGTGTGTTTTCACACTCACCGGCATCATGTTGGCAGTCCTCCTCTCTGTCTCACACACACACACACTGCAGGGTCCTCGTGCCGCGCTGCTACCTGTCCTCCTCCTGTCTCCTCCTCTGCGTCCTCATCACATCATCCTGACTCCTCGGCTCCTCCTCGACCTGTTGCGGTGAACCTGCAGGCCTGAGGGAGGAGGAGTGTGTCTGCGGTGAGACGAGACCTCCGGAGAGAAGAAGAAGAAGAAATCAGGAGGCTGTGAGAGGAGGAGGGACAGCAGACAGCGCTCAGGAGGAGTTCTGAATGAACGGAAAACAAAGAGGAAGAGGAGGAGGAGGAGGAGAAAGAGGAGGAGGAGGAGGAGCGGCTCTCCTGCTGGGTGATAATCCTGCTCAACGTCCACAAGCCGTCTGCCCTCTCGGGGTGTTTGGATCACAAGTGTTCAATCAACACAGCAACACCGCCCGGTGAGTCCCCCCAACCGCAGAGAATATCACCACTTCCGGTACGACTTTCAGAATAAAGGCGTGACTCAAAGCACTGCAGTGGTGTCACACCTGAGAATCTCTGCATGCAATGATAATAACGCAGCTTATAGATGATAAAAGATCAGTCAAGAATGTGCTATATATGTTACCTTGATTTATTACATTATTGGTATTTTATTCTCTTTGACCATCTTCCTCTTTCATCCTCCTCCTAACTCTCCTCTCTGTGTTTTAACTCTTCATATTTACCTCCCTTTGTTTGGCCTTTCCATCTTCATTTTGGTTTTATTATTATTTTTGTTGCTGTTGTAAAATGCCCCACTATGTATGTCCTTGAGCATCTCCTTGCAGGGATTTTTTTTTTTCGAGGGGCGGGGGGGCGGTGGGGGGGGGGGGTCATGCTCAACTTTACAGTTTAAAATACAAATAAAAAAATAGAAACTAAAACCTGCCTCTGACAGGGCTAATAGGCAATCACAGTTTAGGATTTTTGGGGTGGCCAATCAGATTTCAAGGAGGACCCATGCCACCCCTTTGGACACGCCCCTGATAGGCCACCTGCAAGAAATTAAAAAAAAACAACTAAAAACTACACCCCCCCCCCCCACACACACACACACACACACACCCCGGTAATCGGCTATGTGAAGGTAAAATCTCCTCAACCAGCCGCACGTCATTAGTCATCAAGCCAAAACAATCATCCAATTAATATTCATTAACATTAAAACTCAAATAAATACATTTACTTTTGTTTTGTACTGAGTCGACTGATTCTACTTCCTGTTGAAATGTGTTTAACTTGACGGATCCCCCCTCCCCCTCCCCCCCCGGAGTCTCCTGGCAACGGTAATAAACTCCTCCTCCCTCCTCCTCCTGTCACAGTGACGGGGTTGAAAACACACAGATAATCCACTTTTTTACCCCTTTTCCTTCAGATCATTGCACTTAAAATCAGATCAGTGATGTTGATAAACATCTTTATCGATTACCTGGGGAGGTGAATCTGATACAAAGAGGTTAACGACGTGAAATGTTCTCTGTTGTTTGTTTTTCTCATCAGTTGGTGTCAGGGGTTTGTTTTGTTGTCTGCAGCGCCCTCTGCCGGTCACACCTGCAGGTTGAACTCTGTATCAGGATATCATCGAGAAACCTTTTATTCTTTGCATTAGTTTAAAATCAAAACTTAAATCCCCAAATCCCTGCAGTGTAACCATGGTTACGCAGACCTGCTCAGTGATTCATAACATCTTAAACAAAAGACAAAAAACAGAAACGGATATCACACAGGTGATGATATCGTTTCTGTGCTTGGATTATTATTTATTTTTCTCAGAATTCAAAGTTAAGAAACTGTTTCTGACAGAATATCTGAAAGTGTATAAAAAGGTGGCGCCTGTAGTGTAGTTGTTGATGCGTGTGTCCCATGTGAGGAGGCTGCAGTCCTCAAAGTGGGCATCC
>NC_083613.1:33800559-33833059 GCF_963584025.1 Labrus mixtus | reverse complement strand
GATAACAAGGATAGTGACATGTCAATCTCAGGTAGCCCCGCCCTCAATCCTCCCCCTCTTTCTGGTCTCTTGGACTCTAAATGGGACCTTCTTTTACTTAATGAAGTGACACTACAGATGCAGACCGTGACCTCATCAGGAAAATGTTTACTGGGGGAATAAATCAACTGAGAAGAACATTTGATCTTAGGTTGTACAGCGTCACCCCCTGCTGGACATTATCAAGACTGCAGGTTTAAGACTCTTCTGCATCTCTGTCCTCCTCGGACTAGAAGGCTTGAGGCATGAATAAAAGTTGTTATTGTTTTTTTGTCTGCAGATCATCCAGAAGACGCTGAAGAAGACGAAGAGCAACACGAAGGCGGAGAAGCTTCAGTTCCTCCTGAAGAGAATGGTGAGTCAGAGCTCGTTAAATCCCCCGTTTCCACCAAGCGGTCCCGTTTACTTTGTTTTTGCGTTTTCACCGTCAGAAGTTGGGAATGGTACCAAAATACCCGATCTGTACCATCCTACTTTCTTGCTATCTAAACGAACGGATCAGACCCTGAAGGACGGAGCTAAACACACGCCATGTTTAAATATCCTGTGGATTTTGAGATCTACAGGATATTGTTTCCTGCGACTGATGTCAGCGTGTAGCTCCGCCCCATGGACGACCACGGGGAGCTGACCTCTGCTGGACGTTGGCGGGCTACACTGTGTCACGCTGCTGTGATGTCATGCTATAACGTAGCTGGTGCGGCTAACGCTATCTGGCTCATAGCACGCTTACCATGTAAGGGTGAAAACACAAACAGGATCAGGGTCTACTGAACCAAACCGGACCGCCTGGTGGAAACGGGGCTCAAAAAAACTTGCATCTAATATCTGTTATCAGGTTGACTTCCTCTTCAACATTTAGCACAAATCAAAAGACCGTCAAACGATCATTTGTTAACGTGTGAACTGTGACCGTGTGCAGGAAAACCAGGAGCGAGCGAGGAAGAGCCGCGAGGAGCAGAGAGAGAGAGAGCTGCAGTTCAAGAGGGAGCAGAGAGAACGAGCCAATCAGGGAGCTCGCCCGTTCTTCCTCAAGAACTGTAAGAGACACTTTCACGCCGATTCTCTGCAGCTTCAGCAACATTTTAAATGATTTATGTGTTTAATTTTTGACTGTTTTGTTTTTCCAGCTGATAAGAAGAAGCTGCAGCTGGCGGAGAAATATCAGGAGCTGAAGAAGAGCGGAAAACTGGAGAACTTCCTGAGCAAGAAGAGGAAGAGGAACGCCGGGAAGGACCGCAGGAAGCTCCCCAAACAGCTGCAGAACCAGCAGACGGCGTGAAGGACAACCCGTCTGTCTGACCTTCAGTCTGTCCTGTAGTGACACGCCTCAGCCTGCAGGGGGAGCTGCTGTCTGAAGGAATGACTTCAGTCCGACTTTTCTTTCCCTGTCAATCATGCTCTGTTGGAGCAGTTCTGTGGTGCATTCAATGACACTGGGAAATCTGATTAACCACATCTTTTTGAAGGTTCATCCTTCACCCGTCTTCATGTGTGAATGACGACGCCCTCTGATGTCACAAACACACCGTCATTTCGTTGAGAAATGTAAACTACACATTTGATCTCCACTGGACTGAAACGACAGGAGAATGTTTTCCTGAATGATCCGTCTTCATGTCGTTTAAAGAACCTTTTCATGTCCGGTCACAGCTGTGCAGATGTTTCATTTGATCTCTGGAAATATTAAGCTTCACCTCAAAACTCTGAGTAGTGTCAAACTTTGAAAATGTTTTTTTTTTTTTTTTTTTTTAAATAAAACTTTATGTGAATGTTTTGGTGATTTTGTGTGCGACTGCTTGAAGTGCTTAGAAATGGACTTTAATGATACTGATGATGAGTTCACTTCTTACGTGTTGTTTATCCCAGCTGTCATTGGGTGAGAGGCGGGGTTACACCCTGGACTGGTCACCTGTCAATCACAGGGCTGACATATAGAGACAGACAACCAGACACACTCACATTCACAGCTAAAAGACCTTACTCATTGTTTAGAAAAATGGGATATTGAGAGATGGGATAAGTTGCAGGAAGGATTTCTCCTTTGTATTTCTCTCGTTCCTGTTGTCCACACTTCCTCCCCGCTGAGGTGGAGGTCGGAGCAGGCGGTGGTTGTGGAGACGATACAGTCCGATGGTGGAGGCTGGGAGTCAGGGACATTGGGTGGTAGTAGAGCCAGATCACCTCGCTGAAGGTCGGGGGAGTCAATCTACTCGAGAGCCCGGCTTCTGCTGCCGGGACAAGGCCTTAAAGGTACAGACACAGAAACAGCCTGTTCTGAGCAGGGCTGAAATAGAGGGGTTTATAGACATGATCAAATACAGGATCAGAGTGGATTTAGAACAAGACATTAAAGGAAATAAATACGCATATGTGCCGTTTTTGTTGTGAGAACCCGATGCTTCTTCTAGAGAAGTCTGGTCTGTTCATGCGTGCAGCACAAACACATTTTAGACATTTGTAGAGCAGCAGAACAACACATGTCCTTTAACAGAATGAACATCTTCTTGTCTCTCTTTTTAAAAACCTGCTGACAGGAAACATTTCATCCTAACAGGGAATGATTTGAAATCTTTTAATCCTGGCCGCCTGTGAAATCAACTGAAGCAAACCAAAATAACAGACTCCAAACCGGCTGATTTCTGCAGCAACAAGTTGGTTTTAGCTGCATGCATGCAGAGAGTGGGTGTTGCCCCCCTCCCCCCCACCCCCGTTGCCCCCCGTGTCTCTAAAAGTCAATTAGCGATGTCTAACGAGAACACAGAGCGGATTAATCCTGTTCTGTCCGCTCTGACAGGTGGCATTCAACCCGTCAGCCCCCCCTCATGGCCCCCTCCTTGCATCAATGGATGAGGGGAGGGGACGACAATAATAGAGGGTCTTAAATTCATGAGCTGATACAACCATTCAACCCCTCGACCCCCCCCCCCCCCACACACACACGCAAACACACACCCTCTCCGAACACAGCCATCAGCCCCCAACTTCTCTTTTGTGTTTCTGCTGCTACAAAAGTTTTAAAAGACTCTTTAGTGTGTGTGTGTGTGTGTGTGTGTGTGTGTGTGTGTGTGTGTGTGTGTGTCCTGGAGTAGCTTCTTGTATTTCAACTTTTAAACTTTTGCATTTGAAGCATATCTTTTCTAACTTTAATGAAACTGTTTTTATGTCGTTTATTCTTAATTTTAAGATTTTAAGGATTAAAATAAATCATCTTCCTCTGTAACATAAACGTCTCTCATTTCTGTAATGTTGTCGCACACTCAGAACAACAACCGGAGCCTGTGAGGGACAAAAACAACGACTTTGAGTGAACACACTTTGACCATGTTGCAGCCATTTCAGCCTGTTTCCCTGCTGCAGGCTGAAGAAAATCTACTGCAGCTATTCCAAAACTTTTTGTACCTATGAGTCATTTAGGACCCAAAATGTGTAAAAATAGAGCCCAGGTTAAAAAAAAGTGCTGGGGCCCGACTGATGTGGAAGTTTTGGGGACGATACCGATATGAGAAGGAGATAAAATCTGATACAGATATATCGGCCGATATCTTTCTTAGAGCTATCTTCGCCTGTAGAGATAGATATAAATAAACACATTTATTGTGTTGATCCCTCAGTTATCAAACACATGTGGAAAAGATTTAAAGACAACATGCTCACTCGACTGGAAAGAAACTGAGCCTGTACGTGCATCACCGCTCGACACTCTGCAGAGTGATGATGTTTGTTGTAATCCATATAGCGCCCTCTGCTGGTGACAGAGAACTGCTAATGTAACACAATGAAACTCAAATTAAATTCTATTTGACGGGTGATTAAATCGAGTATTATCGGCGCATATCGGAGATAAAATCAGCTGATACTGATCATCACTGGATAAGCTAATATCGGCTGATCGGTCGGGCTCCAAAAACAACACTTTAAATCAAGAGATTACTCACAAATGAAAACAGGTTTCTGAATCAGACACAAACTCAGTTTCTCTGTGCTGACTCTCTGGTTGTTCTGCGATAAAGAACGTCATTGTTCTGGACTTAAAGTGGCCATCGACAGACGGTGCTCTGACTCCTCCCCCTCCCCAGGTGAACCCTCCCTCTCAGCAGCTTTCTCTCTCTCCTTTCTCGTCGGTCTTAAGCGTAACGGACGGCTCGCCGGGATCGAACAACCACACCATCGCTCTCATACCGATTCAGCGCGCCATTGTTCCCCCTATCATCATGAATAGCCAATAAAAAGCCCATCGCTCCTGAAGAAAGAAGGCGCCCGTGAGAGGGTGCGATGGCCTCCATACAGCTCCCAGCGTGGAAACCATCTGTCCGCTCGCTGTGTGAAAAGGATAATTGAGTGTTATAGAGAGCGGAGAAAAGATCTGATTTGTATTCTTTAGAAAGAGCCAGGGGTTTCACAGCACATCTGCCCCTCCGCTCCATTCACACTCATTCACTGTGCGCTCAATTAGCACACTCAATTAAGCCCTCATAATCCTTTTACCGCACACAAGGGCTGCCTCCAAACGCCACGCCCCCGCCGCAGAGAAGAGGCAACAAACGAGACTTTAGTGACTGTTTTCTTTTGGGTCGAAGAGACAAAGCCCCCCTGAAGGAGTGAGAGTCCTCTGACACTTCATGAGGAGAGCTGACTGTTGCTGCAGCTGGCAGCGTCGACCGGCTCGGTCTGTGCGCCATTGTTCTGCAGATCCTGAGCTGCCTTTTCACCGAGAGCGGTATGATTATTTAGAGGAGGGTCTGAACAGAGAGGCAGGCAGCCAGGCACATGCAGCAGGTCTGTGAACACAGACTGAATGCCGACGGTGTCACTGACGATGAAAGGCCGCTAGTTTAATCCCCATTAGTGTCGCGTGAGCCGAGAATCATGAATTTAATAGATTCATGTGAGACTTTGTTCAGATACATCGCTAAACATCATAGAGGAACTGGTAACATCATTTCACTGGCTTTAGATTCAAATTTTTTTTTTTTAAAGATTTATTTTTTGGGCTTTTTGGGCCTTTATTGTAGCGATAGGACAGTGGATAGATTTGGAAATCAGGGGGACAGAGTGGGTAATGGCATGTGGGAAAGGAGCCACAGGTGGGATTCAATCCTGGGCCACCCGCTTGGAGGACCACAGCCTCCATACATGGGGCACACGCACTAACCACTGCGCCACCAGCGCCCCTTAGATTCAAATCTTTAAACTTGGGCTCTATTCAAGCTGCAACCTCCGGTGTTGATAAAATGAAGCTGAAGTGTAAAGTCCTGCAGTTCTTCGAGTGTCCACTAGAGGCTGGCTGCAGAAGCACAGGAAGTCACAAAAAACATTTTCACACATATGGAAATCTCCTGAAAAACTACAGAGATTATCTCTGTACAAGTTTATCCTTCCAGACCCCTAGTATTTTTTCCACATCAAGTCAGAGTGAGCTGATGTGAGAACGTCACACGGAGAAGTCACCTCAAGCCAATAGGAGGGGGAGTGAAGTTTCTATACTGGGACTACTGCACGGTGCATAGAGTGTCTGCACGCGACCACTGCGATCTCAGTGCACGTAATTAAACGGCTACATTACATGTTCTGTTCATCATTTTTCCAACAGGAGGGAAAAAAATCATCTTCCTCTGTAACAAGAAAAGATCTATCTCTGCATGGATACTTCATGTGATGATGTCACAAACTTAGAAAAAACAATTTCAGCCTGTCAGGGACAAAAACAACAACTCTTAGTGGATGCACTTCAATTATATTGCAGCCATTACAGCCTGTGTCACTGCTGCAGGCGGAGGAAACATAGTGGAAACAATTTGGGAGGGTTCACCTGAGGGGGAGGAGTCAGATCACCGTCTGTCGATGGCCACTTTAATTTGTTAAAAAATAGGAGAGCTTGAGAACACTGGAAAGCACCTTTCAGCCCAACCCTTTTTCCCCCAGCTGGTCCAAACATGAACAGCTCAGTCCAAAGTGTCTAACCGGAAAACAAAAAACAGTCAAGAGACTTCTTTCACCTCGTTTGTCTCATGACACAAATCCTCGCTGTAACAGGAGCGTTCACTCTGCAGCACTGTGAGCTGCATAGACAGGGTGTGTCGTTATCTAATGTGATGCTGTGTTTTGGCAGCGAGTGAGTTTACAGAGACATGACTGCACATTCACAGAATCACGGGAAGCCCCTCGTCTCTCCAGATGTCGTAAATGTATACTCTTTATTTTGCAGCTGGAGAGTCGAAGCAGAGAAGGGAAAATCTGCAGCTGATTAAATCTCACAGTCCAGCTCCACAACATGTCGTTTCAGTAGAGAAAGAGTGAAAATGTACGGGGACAGACTGAACTCTGACAGAGCTGCTGGGTGACACACTGTAAGACAGAAGGCTGTATCTGAACGCAGCTTTAGACATTCACTGCTGCTATGACTCACTCTCACCTCGCTACAGACAGCTGCTGATAAGACGAAGAAGAAGAAGACTGTTCTTTATTTAAATCCATGTGTACGGCGCAGCAGACGAAGAACTCAGGAGATTTAAGACCTTCTTTGGACCCATAAACACCTTTAATGAGACCACAAACCTCTGCCTCCCTCTACTCCGTCTTATCACAGCGTTCAGTTCAACTTTAACGTTTTTTTATACTTCATGCCCTTTATTTCATGCAGATGAACCTCCAAACTTTGAATTGTATCCGCTCCTAAACTCACCTGCTGAGCTGTCATTGGCTGGAGGAAACACACCAGCTCCCCCTCCAAGAAACATCCCGAGTCAACCAGAACAAACCAAAACAGTAAAATCCAGAAAAGGTCACCAAGACAGAGTCTCTGCAGACACAGTCACCACCACACATGTACGGAGGGACGATGGAGCAGCTTTACTTTAGTATAAGTCTGTATTTTATTTTTCCGAGATAAAGCTACTGACTCTATCTTTAACCTTTACCATCTACTGGATCAAAAGGTCGCACATTCCTCCTTTAAGAGGCCATGATGACTCAGAAAACTCACATGTTTCTGTCTGAAAAATCCTTTAAAATATAATAGAAACGGCTTTGATTCATCACCTCTCCTGGTGTCAATTAAAAAAGCTCCTGTCCTGTGTTTATCACTCATGCTAGGTCGCTAGAATGCGATGATTCTTGTGGCTCCATGTAAACCATTTCAAGATCAAAAACAAACACGGCAGCCACAATCTACGCATCTGTCAGACCACCAACAAACAGTACATACTGTCAGACGCAATGTGCTGTATGAAGTATTTAGTATGTAGGACATACTGCATACTATGTTTGATAGTAGTATATTGTAGGCGGTGTTGAATTAGCCTAACTTCCCTCTGAGAGTTCTTATTATTCATTCATACCACAGGTCTTTGCATGTTTTCCCAGCACCAGTATGAAGAGTAAACCTGTGATTATTAGTCTGTTAGGGTTGTTGTTGCAGAGACCTGATGACAGCTGATAAAGGAGTTGTCCTCTAGCTGCCTCTCACTTCCTCCTGTCAGTCATTCACACCTCTCTATCTGACCCGTGATAACCCAGACACTACAGGCTCCCCTCTGCTGCACCTCAACCAATTTTTCATTGACTTATATCGGTCCTGTTGTTGTTGTGTGTTCTTACAAGTTTAGCCAGTTGAACCAGAGACATATTCATTTTAACCTTGTGTTGTCGTTCACATCCATCTGCTGCATGAGCGTAACCGTTGTTGGGCAGTCACTAAATAACTAAAATGTAAAAAAAATCTGTTGGAGTTGCCTCTGTCAATCGGGCATCTATCACTTCAATCGATCAAGATATATTTTAAGGTTCAAAGTCGTCCAATCAAATGATCTACAACAACAGTTATTTGTCAGATTACTAAAGTATAAACATTTGAAGGAAATATTCAGTCTGGTTAGAAGAACTTTAACATTCATTAAACAATCCAACAGAGCGATCAGGTTACAGTCCTGTGGGCTGAACAGCTTATTAATAATTAACAGAATCACCTTTAACCTTCAGAGATCAATACACAGCTCATCTGCTGCTTTTCATCACCGCCCCGCTGGGACGCCGCTCTGTGGTCAGAGTCGATCCTTTTCAATTTAGATCAAGTGAGGCCATCTGCCGTCTTCATCTGACAGAAGAAACCACATGTCTCTGAGGATAGATAGATACCTCTGATGGTTAATGAACCAACATCAACATTAGCAACTCTATGAATACTCGTGGTACCTACAGTCTCTAAATGTAGTATGGGAGGTAGAGCCTTCAGTTATCAGGCCTGCTCGTGGTACCTACAGTCTCTAAATGTACTATGGGGGTAGAGTCTTCAGTTATCAGGCCTGCTCGTGGTACAGTCTCTAAATGTACTACGGGAGGTAGAGCCTTCAGTTATCAGGCCTGCTCGTGGTACCTGCAGTCTCTAAATGTACTATGGGAGGTAGAGCCTTCAGTTATCAGTCCTGCTCGTGGTACCTACAGTCTCTAAATGTAGTATGGGAGGTAGAGCCTTCAGTTATCAGGCCTGCTCGTGGTACCTACGGTCTCTAAATGTACTATGGGGGTAGAGTCTTCAGTTATCAGGCCTGCTCGTGGTACAGTCTCTAAATGTACTACGGGAGGTAGAGCCTTCAGTTATCAGGCCTGCTCGTGGTACCTGCAGTCTCTAAATGTACTATGGGAGGTAGAGCCTTCAGTTATCAGTCCTGCTCGTGGTACCTACAGTCTCTAAATGTACTACGGGAGGTAGAGCCTTCAGTTATCAGGCCTGCTCGTGGTACCTGCAGTCTCTAAATGTACTATGGGAGGTAGAGCCTTCAGTTATCAGGCCTGCTTGTGGTACAGTCTCTAAATGTACTATGGGAGGTAGAGCCTTCAGTTATCAGACCTGCTCGTGGTACCTACAGTCTCTAAATGTACTATGGGGGTAGAGCCTTCAGTTATCAGGCCTGCTCGTGGTACCTACAGTCTCTAAATGTACTATGGGGGTAGAGCCTTCAGTTATCAGACCTGCTCAACAACTGCGTGACAGTCTGACTTATAGAACACATATGTTAAAGTTGGGGTTCAAAGCGATGAAATCTGTCTACGTTTGGTTCGTTTTCCCATCAGGTATCTGCAGCCATCAAAGCAGCGGCGCTTTGTGATTACATCGCTGGTTATACTGGCAGCTCTTTGAAGCCCATTATGCCCCTTATTGTTTTCCCCCTGGGGCATCATGGGAGGACTGTAAACCTCAGCTGCACATTTTTATGGGGTTATGCTCTGAAATGACACAGTGATCCAGGACACGAGGCAGACGCTCAGAGTTACAGCTGATAAAAACTTAAAGCTCATTATCTCATTTCAAACGTGGAACATGCAGCCCGTTAAGTAAAGTTCACCTCTGTGTCGTTTTCCCCTCAGATTCAGATTCTTTTGTTCTTTTTTTTGCAGCAGGAGCACACAAAGACACAATAAGGGCTTCAGCGCCCGTTTTCTATACAGAACCGATGCAGTTCAGCATTTTCATCGTAAAAATGTCCTAGGAGTCAGTTTTTTGGGGTTGTTGCGCACACACACCCATGCACGCATGCAGGCATGCACACACACAAACACTCAGACATAAAAGAGAGGTCCGATGCACACATAAGTAAATTTGCATAATAAGGGGCTCAGTTAAGTTGACTGACAGGTGGACGTGTTGTAGAGTCAGCATTTCCAATATGGCGACTGCCATCATTGGGCTTCAAAAATCCTCTTCAGAAACCAGTGGGTGACGTCACTGAGACTACGTCCATATTTATACAGTCTCTGGATTAAACACCTGCAGTCAGAGTCTGTGAGGGTCTAATTTAGGTTTTGAGAAAGTCTAAATAAGTTACAAACCAAAGAGAATATGAGAGATCTCCTCTGCAGCGCACAAACTAATAAATACAGACCAGTTCATTCTGCTGCTGTGTGGAGACTCCCCGGGGGACTCTGGTGTAAGCGGGTCAAGGCGAGTCATCTTCCTGTCTGCTGACGTGATGTCCCCTGAGGATCGGTGACCTTTTCAGAATTCAACTTAATGATGCTGTCAAGAAGCTGAATGTGAGGGTTTGAATATCACTGGGGGATTTTCACTCCATAAATAAAGATCAGAAATAAGACAAATCCACGAGACAAAGGAACGCCGTTCACACCATCTTCTACCGGCTCACTACAAAGTGCAATCTGTTTGTTTATGAGTAATTACCTTTAGCTGTCAGGAGTCTGAAGTTAATAAAAAAAAGATTAGAAATAAGGTTTTTCTTCAGAAGTTTTATACGTAGAAAGATTTTTGACAATCACAGAACACGATGCATCTCTGGATCGGATTCAGGCTCTGTTGCCACGACAACGTTCTCAGCCAATAACTGTAACCTGTCCACATGATAACGATGTTTTGGCTGCCTGAAAACACAAAGTTTGACAACTTGGAGTCTGCATTTGAATCCTGTGGTGTATGTTCTTGTGTCAGTCTTTATAAAGTCAGTATTAAGAATATTAACACACATGATGTTTCAGAATCTGCAGGTTTAGAGTTAAACTCACATGTGAACTCTCCAGTCGACTCAAAAAAAAAAAACGAGGAACACTCACAGCTGCTTCCTGACTGGCCTTGTTCGCTGAGTCCGATCGCTAAAACATGACACTGTGCACATCAGCTCTCACAATGTTTCAGAGCTTCAAACCTCAGAGAAAAGACAAAACCCTGCTCGCCTTCTGTCCTGAAAACTGCTCAGTCACGTTACAAAACAAAGGATGTTATTGGGGATCATTTCCTCACTCCAAGATTCACTCGCCCTTATGACAATACAAGTTTTTGGCAGATATTTGAAAGCTCCTTCGTGTCTCCGGGTGGGCACAGAGTGGAACAATCAGGCATGCATGGAAGATTTCTGTTTCTGCAACATGTGCAGAAAGAGAAACAACAACTTGTGAATCAATGGCAGAACAACAATCTTTCTGCAGACTTACAATGGGACAACATCAGTCACATTCTGCATCTCTTTCAGCCCCCAGCCAAACACAACCAATAACAGCTTTAGATCTCAGACTGCAAAAGTTATTTTCAGTCTTTGCTGATTTGTCAGCTAATCATCTTGATCAGATTTGTCTCTTCCACTGTCTGACTGAACGTTAGAGGGAATCCCCACGTTCACTCTCTGACTTTAATCTGAGCAGGTTGACTTTGAAGCAGCACGTCCTGCATGATTTAAATGTTTTAGAGGGCTGAGACGAGGCCTGGGAATACAGACTGAGGTTTCAGGTGGTGGAAGGTAAAGAGGGACACAATAGTGTGTGTGTGCATTTAATGGGCAATTGTTGTATTTACAAGCCTGGTCCATATTTTTTAAAATACATTTTAGGTTCTAAAAATGATCACCAATGTGTGCCGGTGTCTCCTCAGTCTGACGCCTCTGTGCTGTCACTTTTCTTTACAAAAGATTAGTGCAAACGTCAGCGGTTTTGGACGAGACCCGGTTGGACTTTGGGTTGGTGGGATAACTTTGAAAAAGGAAATGGTCATTGCAGAGGAATGGTGAAATTGTTTTTGCATGTCAAGGACATCGTTGTTGACTTTGCACGCTCATGATAGTCGTTTTTTTGCCTTTTCTTGTGGATGAAGATGTTTCTGAGTACTGAGCGTGTGTGGACGGGATTATGTTTTTAAGCAGAGGAGGAAAACCTCAGTTTAAAACAAAAAACCTGCCTATGTGGACTCAGCTTTAGAATAACAACCTGAGCCTGTCAGGGACAAAATCCACAACTTTTAGTTGATGCACTTTGATGACAATGTTGCTGCCTAATATTACAAATATTCTGTTTGGTGCAGATCTCGCCGACGGTGGTCAGACTCTTCGGCCAACATAAAAACTCGATTTAAAACATGTGAACATGCTTCATTCTTCTCTTGACTGACACTTAACAAACAGAGATCGTCCCCTCTGAGGTTCTTGTCCTGGATGTGAACACAGCTGCCTGTTAAGTGATTCTCTGTGACACACATTAGTAAGTGTGTGTGTGTGTGTGTGTGTGTGTGTGTGTGTGTGTGTGTCTCTGTGTGTGTGTGTGTGTGTGTGTGTGTGTGTGTGTGTCTCTGTGTCTCTGTGTGTGTGTGTGTGTGTGTGTTTGTTTGTGTGAGTTGTTCAGATTTCAGAAGCCAAACATCTGGTTGTAATCAGGAGAAGTCGCTGTAGACGATCCTGTTCGCTCTGCCCGGAGTCTGTGAGGAAAACTCGGGGTTTTCTGTTGGAGGGAGGAGTCATGTGTCTCACAGCAGCATCAGTTTGAGAGCGGAGTGAGACAAAGTGGGTTGTAAATCCTGAAAGCCAGACATTAATCGAGTTGATCATTTAAAGCAAAGGAGGCCATGTTTGGATGACATATAAAACGTTCCCCCTGCTGGCCATGAGGAGAAATGCAGGTAGTAAGACACCTCTGTTTGCTTTTGAAACCCGGAGGCTGTGTCTGTGTTGTGTTCAGGGTTACCCGTGTCGTTTTGTTTTTTTGTGTCTGCAGCTCTCAGTTCCCACGCTGTAATCCATCATGTGATTCCTGACAGCAGGAACGCCGACACAGAGAGGGCCTGTGTCTGCTGCCCCAGTGCATTCTGGGAAAAGGATATGCATCTTTAGGGAGGACAGAAGGTTGATTCTATCCTTTTTATCAGGTTAACATTTTTTATCCCTGCACCCATCTGCAGCACAATCAGGAAGGTGTGTGTGTGTGTGTGTGTGTGTGTGTGTGTGTGTGTGTGTGTGTGTGTGTGTGTGTGTGTGTGTAAACCTCAAAGACAGTTTTAGGTCAGATTCAGGAGGAGAAATTAACACCTGACTGTCAAATGATGAATCTGGTCTGACTTTGTGTTGCATAAACTGTGTGTTTTCCTCAGTGAGTCTGTGTTGAGATCCTGTGGGGGTTACCTGAGGTCACCTGTCAGCTCCTCACCTGTCAATCATGCTCACACCTGAAACTGTTTTTTAATGGAGTTGGGTCAGACCATTTGATTCAAGGCTTGAAAACTTACGAGGTGCAGCACATTTTTGTGACACAGATTTGGGTACCTTTAGGACAGTTTTTAGCAGATGTGAAAACAGCTGCAGACATGCATGTTTGTGTTTTTGCAGAGTGTTCAATGGTTGTTATATTATTATTTCTGCAGGAAAGTTTGTTTCTCTTGTGTGCAGCCTCTTCACTCTGTTTCATATATTATATTGTCTCTGAAGTTGCATCTTATTTCTCCACAGGGGAACGGTTTTTTGTCTTTTTTTGTTTTTCTACGTCAACCACCTAAAGAACTCTTAAATAAAGATTTTGTGAAAGTTTCTATACTGGGACAAAATGACAGGAATCATATTTCTACTACAGAAAGATTATTTAAATGAGAATCTTTTTGGAAGGTTTACTGGAGGAGATATTCTGTCTGAGAGTCTGTTCCTCTAAAAAAGCCTGATGAACTCTTTTATTTTGAAGCTGGGTGTCTCTTGCCTTGTTATCATCAGTAACTCTCCTGACCTGCTGCCGCTGTTTGCTGAGCTGCTTCATTTCACAAAGCAAAGAGCGGCTTCATCTAATGACATCTCCCTCAAACAAAGTGAGGACGGAGAGGCATCTGTGGGTAAACACCCCGGAGAGGAGACGCTGCCGGTTTCAACTGATCAGCAGGTTTAAAAACTCAGATTATGAAACGGGTCATTTCTTAATCCTAGAACCTGGATGATGAGTGTCACAGAGGAGACCTGGAACCTTCTATCACTCACTAAACACAGATTAAAATCCCTCCATGCAGGTTTCCACTCTGCAATGAGATTTATCACAGGTGATGCTTAACAGCGACTCCTCTGGAGTACACCCCACTCTGTCTTACCTTCAGGTTCCTCGAGCTCATCCTAAACCTTGAAGATCTGTTTTTGACTTCTTTGCACCATCTGCTTGGAATTCACTTCAAATCACTTTAAAGATCAGTGCACAGGTCACTTATGGTCATTTCAGATCCTTAATTATTAACTTCTTAACCTCTGATTACACCTGTTTTAATGGATATTGAAATGAATGTAAGTCTGTTTTTAACTGATCTTCTTCTTCTCTATGGTTTGTATATTTTTCATTGGTTTTCTTAAATTCTAATATTTTTATCTGCTCGATGTCATTGTGAATGAGGGCTATTCTCTCAGTGATTACGAGTTAAATTAAAGACGTAATAATCAGGTGTGTAGGATTTCAATGTGTTGCCATGGTAACAAAACAAGCATTGAATGGTTTTATCTTTTTCTAGAATTGTTTTAAAGTTTAAAATTCTGGTGACTCTGGATCAGGTCCTTGTGATTTCAGAGAGTGGGTTTGATCATCTCAGCATTGAGGGTGGTTGGGGGGCGGGGCTGGTTGGAGGGGGGGGGGGGGGGGGTGAAGTAGGGAGAGAGAAGGATGGGTTTCTTTTGGGGGGTGGGAGTGTTTTGTCTCTCTTTCAGTGTCAACAGTCCAATAATCTATTCATGGTGCTCCTCCGGGGAAAAGAGCCCAGCTGCTCTAATTTGAGAATAAAGAGGAGGACACCTTTGTTCTGTCGCTCAGGCTCTATTTCATGAACATCACCCACCATTAAACCCCCCTCCTTATCCTCCCATCAGCCCCTCCCCTTCCTCCCCTACATCGCCTCCTCTCATTCCTCCACTCATCACATTCAGCACGTTCCGTTATTTTGCTCAAATTTACATATTGTTCTGTTGAAATTCCAATTCTGCACGTTTTTCTACATTTTTTTATATATTGTCGGCGACTCCTTCTGTTATTTTTTTTTTCCAGCTTCAGCGTGTCAGTACATCTTCGAGAAAATTAAAAATAAATGTCACTTTACAAAAGAGCAGGTAACAGACCTAAGTCATTGAAGACGGATAGGGACAAACAGGGTGGAAGGGGGGGGGGGGTCCATAACAGTAGGTCGTCTCCACCAACGATCCCGAGGAACCTACGAGACATGAGAACTCAGGAGCGGTTAGTAACTAAGATTTACAGACAGCGACATGCATATGATGTGAATGCACAGAGAGAGAGAGAGAGGAGAGAGAGAGAGGGAGAGAGAGAGAGAGAGAGAGAGAGAGAGGAGAGAGAGCGATAGAGAGGTAGAGAGGTAGAGAGAGAGAGAGAGAGAGAGAGAGAGGAGAGAGAGGAGAGGGAGAGAGAGAGGTAGAGAGAGAGAGAGAGATGGAGAGAGAGTGAGAGAGAGGTAGAGAGAGAGAGAGGAGAGAGAGGAGAGGGAGAGAGAGAGGTAGAGAGAGAGAGAGAGAGAGAGAGAGGAGAGAGAGGAGAGGTAGAGAGAGAGAGAGAGGAGAGAGAGATGGAGAGAGAGTGAGAGAGAGAGAGAGAGAGAGAGATGGAGAGAGAGAGAGAGAGAGAGACAGAGAGAGAGAGAGAGAGAGACAGAGAGAGAGAGAGAGAGAGAGAGATGGAGAGAGAGAGAGAGAGAGAGAGACAGAGAGAGAGAGAGAGAGAGAGAGGAGAGGGAGAGAGAGAGGTAGAGAGAGAGAGAGATGGAGAGAGAGAGAGAGAGAGAGAGACAGAGAGAGAGAGAGAGACAGAGAGACCAGTTCGCCTGGTGGTCTAAGCCTATAGCAGCATAACTAGGAGCTGGAGCCCTAACTATAAGATTTATCAAAAAGTAAAGTTTTAATTCTTAAAGTACAGAGTGTGTCTGCCTCCCGGACCCTGACTGGGAGATGATTCCAGAGGAGAGCAGCCTGATAACTGAAGGCTCTACCTCCCATACTACATTTAGGGCGCACTCACACTCGGCAAACCGTACCGTGCCTAAGCAAGCTTCACCCCTAAAGTCCAGATCGTTTGACCAGTGTGACCGCTCCGTGTCGTGCTCAGGCACGGTACACTTCATGCACGAGCACAAGCACGCGGGAACACATCGCTGACAGCCTTCATTCTGGAGACATCCAGAGTTTCATGTCTGTATCTGACTAACATGACTCAATATAAGACACAAAGTAGCTGTCATGCTCTCTGTGTTTTTCTCCGATGTGCAGACGTGGACTCGACTGCGCGTCTCTCTCTCTCACTCTCTCTCTCTCTCTCTCGTCCGCCTGTTTAGGGCGCTGCGGGGGGGGCAATCGTGCTTGGGTACAGCACGGTACAGATGGCCAGTGTGACCGCGCTCTTACATGTAATGTAAATGAGCTTATAGCTAACTCTGGTACAGCTGATTGGCTGTAGACTGTCCCTGTCAAAATAAACAATTAAATAAACTTCCTTGGCCCTGGCACGCTATGAAGCGGTGTGCTACGGCACGGCACAGTTCATTGCTCCCCTGAAACAGAAGGTTGTCAAGCGGCGGAGAGTGGCTCCATGGTTCAACTCAGAAACCCGTACTCTGAAACAATCATCACGGAATTTTGAAAGAATATGGCGTTCGACCAAAACGGTAGAATCTCGTTTTTTCTGGCAGGATAGTCATAGAAGATATATGAAGGCTCTACGTCACGCCCGAGCTGCCTACTACTCCTCTCTAATCGAGGAAAACAAAGGCAATCCTAGATACCTTTTCAGCACTGTAGCCAGGCTGACAGAGAGTCATGGCTCCATTGAGCCTTGTATTCCTCTAGCCCTCAGCAGTAATGATTTCCTTAGCTTTTTCAACAACAAAGTTCTAGACATCAGAGACAAAATTGGTAACCTCCTGCCCTTACCTGGTGCAGATACGTCTGTTACGGCAGAGACAGTTCCAGGACCAGATATTAGTCTCGACTGTTTTTCTCCAATCGACCTTTCAGAGCTACATTCCATTTTTTCTGCATCGAAACCGTCAACCTGTATTTTGGACCCAATCCCAACCAAGCTGTTTAAGGAAGTCTTTCCCTTAGTTAGCAACTCCATATTAGATATGATCAATATGTCTTTACTGGCAGGCTATGTACCACAGACATTTAAAGTAGCGGTAATCAAACCTCTACTTAAAAAGCCTACTCTGGACTCAGGAACTCTGGCTAACTACAGACCTATATCCAACCTTCCTTTTATCTCGAAGATCCTGGAGAAGGTGGTAGCTAAACAGCTGTGTGACTTTCTCCATGACAACAGTTTATTTGAAGAGTTCCAGTCAGGATTTAGAGTCCACCATAGCACTGAGACTGCACTAGTTAGAGTTACAAACGATCTACTTCTAGCCTCAGACAGGGGACTTCTGTCTGTGCTCGTCTTGTTAGATCTTAGTGCTGCTTTTGACACCATTGACCATCGGATCCTGTTGTACAGACTGGAGCATTTGCTTGGAATTACAGGGACTGCTTTAAGTTGGTTTGAATCCTACTTATCAGACCGATCTCAGTTTGTACATGTTAATGATGAGTCCTCTATGCACACTAAAGTTTGCCATGGAGTCCCACAAGGTTCAGTGCTTGGACCAATTCTTTTTACATTATATATGCTTCCTCTGGGAAATATTATGAGGAAACACTCCATACAGTTTCATTGTTATGCAGATGATACTCAGCTTTATGTATCAATGAAGCCCGATGGTACCAGTCAGTTATGTCAGCTAGAAACATGCCTTAAGGACGTTAGGACCTGGATGACCAGAAATTTTTTGCTACTTAACTCAGACAAGACTGAAGTTATTGTGCTAGGCCCTAAGAACCTCAGAGAGACTTTTTCTAGTGATGTGACTGTCCTTAATGACATCAGCCTGGCATCTAGCACCACTGTTAGGAATCTAGGAGTTATTTTTGATCAAGATATGTCTTTTAGCTCTCACATCAGTCAAGTTTCAAGAACAGCCTACTTTCACCTTCGTAATATATCCAAGATCAGGAATATCCTGTCGCAAAGTGATGCAGAAAAACTAGTTCATGCATTTGTTACCTCCAGATTGGATTATTGTAACTCTCTTTTGTCAGGGTGCTCTGGCAAATCTCTAAAGACTCTTCAACGGGTCCAGAATGCTGCAGCTCGTGTACTGACCAGAACCAGGAAATGGGACCACATTACTCCTGTCCTGGCTTCTCTGCACTGGCTCCCTATACAGTCTAGAATAGAATTCAAGATCCTTCTTCTCACCTACAAAGCTCTAAATGGCCAGGCACCATCTTATCTTAAGGAGCTACTAGTGCCGTACTGTCCCTTGAGAGCGTTGCGGTCCCGGAGTGCAGGCCTGCTGGTGGTACCTACAGTCTCCAAGTGTACTATGGGGGGTAAAGCCTTCAGTTATCGGGCTCCTCTCCTCTGGAACCGCCTTCCAGCCGGGGTCCGGGAGGCAGACACAGTCTGTATTTTTAAGATTAGACTTAAAACTTTCCTTTTTGATAAATCTTATAGTTAGGGCTGGTGCTGGTGTAGACCAGCTCTTAGTTATGCTGCTATAGGCTTAGACTACCGGGGGAACTGGCACCTTGAGCTCCTCTCTCTCTCTCTCTCTCTCTCTCTCTCTCTGCATATACAGTACATCATATTACTGCATGTATCTATCTATAAATCTCAGTCACTAACCACCTACTTTCCTGGGAGCTCTTGAGCTCCCCTAGGCTCCTCAAGATCATCGGTTGACGGCTTGCCAGAACAACCCCCACCCCACCACTACCCCCTCCCCACCGGATCGTGGGTTGGCGGCCTGCCAGAACAACCCCCCACACCCCCTCCCCTCCCCACCGGATTGCTGATGGACGGTCTACCTCCCCCCACCCCCTTGCTCTCTATCCCTCTTCCTGCATCTTATCCCATCTCTCCCCCTATCCCTTTCCAAGCCCGGCGCAGTCTAGGCCTGTGAAGACTGTTTCGTCATGAGCCGGGGATCCGGCCGAAGATTTCTGCCTTTTAATAAGGCAGTTTTTTCTTACCACTGTAACTTTTGCTGCTTTGCTAAAGTGCTCATGATGGATAGACCGGATCTTTGTAACATAGCAATAAGTAAGGTCTTTTACCTGCTTTTTGTAACATAACAATGAGTAAGGTCTTTTACCTGCTCTTTTGTAATGTTAACAGACAATGAGTAAGGTATTTTACCTGCTTCTTGTAAAGTGTCTCGAGATAACACTTGTTATGAGTTGACGCTATACAAATAAAAGTTGATTGATTGATTGATTGATTCATGCACGAGTACAAGTACACGAGTACACAACGTGGACAGCCTTCATTATGGAGAAACCCCGGAGTGTGCCTGCTGTATCTGACTAAAATGACACAATATAAGACACAAAGTAGCTGTCATAAAACACTACTGACCTTTTTTTTACCTCCCATACTACATTTAGAGACTGTAAGTACCACAATGAGGCCTGCACTCTGGGATCATAGTGTTCTCGATTATTATAACTCTTTCCCCTCTCAGTGAACATCCTTTAATAAAATCACTCTCTCACTTTAGTACTACTGTATATTACAGAAGCCCCACACAGACAAACATCCATACAATAACATTTTACTGTTTTCCTTTTATAGCGAAGACATTTCCATTCTTTTCTGGAGATCTTTACTTATTTTTGTCGTTATCTCAGGATGACAACGCTGGTCTTCCCCTTAAAGCGAGTACATTTCAGCCTTTTTATCGAGAGTCTGGAAATTAACTCGTAATCACAAGAAAACCAGAGACTGTAAATATTAATGAAGCCTGAGTGACATCACCCTTCTGTCACTGCAGGGGGGGGGGGGGTGTGCTCCTGAGGCTCATCGAAAACACAGATGACCAGAACAAGAAGAAGAAGATTCACACACACATAGGCTGAAATAAACACACATGCACAAACAGCATCCTGTGGACATGCACTAATGTGTTTGGTCCACACCAGGACTTTAACCAGCGACCCTCCGGATCCCATCCCAAGTCCTCACAGACTGAGATACTGCCATCCTGGTGAAAGCAAAAAAAAAAAAAATGTAAAAAATCAACAACAACAAACAAGTCATTGTTAAACTGGTATATTCAGATCATTACCCATCCTGTCTTCACATTGATTTCATACACTGCACATTGATCTTAATTTGATGGACTCATATTGTCACTGTGTTGTTCATCCTTATCTCTGATAATAAACCTTTACATTCATCATATTCCACCCGAGGATATACATTTTGAGAGTTTTCATTATTGTTAAACGACATAAGAAGCCTTAAAGCGAGTAAGACAATCTTTGGTGAAAAATCTAAATAAAAACGTACATTAACAGAACACAGAGGGCATGTGGGTATAACATTCTGACCGCTCCTCTCCTCCAGGTTCAGATCAGCTAAAGGTTTGTGTTCAAGTGTGCTGTTTCTAAGTTCTTCTACTTTTTGTTACTACCCTAAACTATGTCCAAACAAAGGCCTGTAAATTACACAATAAACTTCTTTATGTGACATTCTGTTCGGTTTGACATCCAGAGCCACCGTACTAGAATCAGCAGCGTTTCAACATTGGAGGTAAAGTTGAAGAAAATGTAAGGAATGAGTGCAGAATTTGAAAAATAATTAAAACACGAGGAGTTCACTTTCTTCTTCTTCTGTTTCTATAATTATCGTGCGGACGTTAAAGCCCTCTCATGTCTGTTTTGGAGGATTTTAGCTTCTCTGTGTGAAAGCACTTCTGCACCTCCATGTGAACTCGCTGTAAACAAACCGCTGCACATTATAATGCAAATGTGGGCGTGGTCTGATGCGGAAGCCCCGCCCACTCTGGGTGGATATTACCCCAGTCTCCTCCCGGGGTCGATCAAACTGCACTGCCCCGCTCCAGCTGCAGACAGAGGGGAGTGAAAGCTGTGTTCATGAAAACAGAGGAGCAGGACAAAGCAGACAAAAGGTTCTCCTGCAGGACGGAGCAGCTCGGCTCGGAACTCTCTGGACTACTTTCGCAAAGAGAGTCTGCCGCTGTGTTTCAGTCTGTGCATGTCCCACACAGAGGGGTCTACAGCCGGAGCGGAGGGTCCCATCGACTATCACTGACCCCCACAGAGCCGCAGGCAGCACCCCGCCGCCGGCATGACCCTCACACGGAGCTCCACCCTCCTCCACGGAGCCCTCAGCCTGCTGCTGCTGCTCTGCGCCCGCATACAGGTACGCCAGACTCCCGCTGATTCCTGTCTTATTTAGGTTTCGTCCAAACAGCAGCTGTAAGAAATGTGTGTGAAGAAACACCAAACATTGCGCTAATGCGTCTCTCTTTATCGGCATGAAGCTATGTAGATTTTCTCACCTGGAATCTAAAATAACAGCGCACTTTCTATCCACAAAGTTTGACAAAAGAATGGAAAAAGTGAGCTAAAATGTAAAATATTTTACACAATAGTTCCTGTTGTTATTATGATTCAATGAGTTATGATTAAACTCACTTTTAAGAGATTAAACAGCTGAAATAAGATAATTGACCTTCCTCATTTCTGCAGGAAAATATCAAGTTATCTATGCTGAACTAGTTTGGGATTTTAACAGTAAAGTCCGCGATGCAGCACATAAGAACAAACTTTGAATTGATTTTAAATTAATTTTAAAAAAGCCTCAGAAAGAGGTAAACTGTGTTTGAAAACCAAATGTTAAAAAAACCCTCAGTTACCTCCCTGTCAGTGGTCGAGTTTAGACCACTGTGGTGGTTAACTCTTAATAAAGACTTTCATTAGATTCTTTTTTAAGGAGCATCGTTCATATTTTGTGTTGTGTGCGTACATTTATCGTTTTCTAATTGGACTCTGGATCTTAATTGGTTCAGCTTTGGTTCAAATGGATTTAAAAATAGTGTGTGTGATGATCAGAACAGCTCCTGTTTTCTTGAGTTGAATCAGTTCTCAGGGTCTGCTCTGACAGATTAAAGATCCTGCAGGAAACACTGACGTCAAATAAAAATATCCAGAACATGATTTCTGTTTCCTGCAGCAGCTTAACACCATGTCACCGAACTCATTCAACAACTCTGCATCTGCTTCTCACCTCTGCACACCTCATTGTTTCATAATACTGATTATGTTCATATTGACATCTCCAGGAAAGTTCAAGCTTCTTTCTTAAATGTACGTCAACAAACAGATCCAGATGGAGACAGTAAGCTGCAAATAAAACAATTATGTATGAACCAGAAAAAGCTGCAAATTCAAAGATACTTGATAAAGCAAAAGTATATTTTTGTCTCTTAAAGGAGCAGTATGTAAATCTGACACCTAGTGTTTAAAATGGGTACTGCAGTCTAAATTCTAAACATCATAGAGAGCTGTCTCCCCCCCCCCCCCCTCTTTAGAGTGGATGCTCACACAGGTCACCATGTGGTGGACTCTGAAGCTTCAGTGTTTATCCAGCTCTGCATGGGTCTGTAAACCTTTCTGTGTTCTAACCTCTCTCCATTTTTCAAAAAGCATCTCCAATATTGATCCTAGTTTGAGCACGTTTCTGCTCGTGGAGCTTATTAGAAACATGCAGAGGCTTTTTAGGTCGGGTACAATCACTTCTATCTGAACCACTTCTCTTGCCCGCTTCCATCGCTGCAACACCTGTTGACTGCTCTCATATCTGACAAACAGAGGGGCGTCCAAAACGGCCGTGTGGGGTCGCCTTAAAAGCGCCTACCTTCTCTGGTCCAAACAAATCCAGATCATTCAGGAGCAGAATCTAAAGTTAGAAGGAGGACATACTGGCTGCTGCATTGTTGTCAGAGAAGCCGGCACTTCAACATAGCATGTTTACTGTGAAAGTAATTAAAATATGTTGCATTGCATTATGGGATATGTAGGATCTCTACTTCTTCTCTCCTGAATTTATAACTTGAGTTTTAGAAGAATCTAAGTTTAAAGGTCGCTCTCCCTGCCGTGAACTCACCTGTCCGATCTCTCTGCAGGTGTCGTCAGCCTCGGGACACTTTGAGCTCCAGATTTTATCCATGCAGAACGCTAAAGGGCATCTTCAGACCGGCGTCTGCTGTGACGGATCACGGCACACGGTGGATGAGCGGTGCACGCCGGACGAATGCGACACCTACTTCCGGGTGTGTCTGAAGGAGTACCAGCTGAAGGTGTCCTCTGCCGGGCCCTGCAGCTTCGGCACCGCCTCCACGCCCGTGCTCGGTGGGAATACCTTTACTCTACGCAACGCCAAGAGGGAAAACACCAGGATTGTGTTGCCGTTCAGCTTTGCTTGGCCGGTAAGTTCAAAAGGGCTAATGTTTATCTTTGCTTCAGTCGTGTTGTTTTTGTCTCTCAGGGATGAAGTCTCAGAGGACTTTAACAACACAGACATTTCGATTTAGAGCTGTGATTTGGACTCTAAATTACTGAAGTATACTTGCTTTGTTTGAGTTTCTGTTGGGGGAACTGAGCTGCAGACTCCACCCCCCTCCTCTCTAGAGTCGATGCTCACACAGGTCACCATGTGGTGGACTCTGAAGCTTCAGTGTTTATCCAGCTCTGCATGGGTCTGTAAACCTTTCTGTGTTCTAACCTCTCTCCATTTTTCAAAAGCATCTCCAATATTGATCCTAGTTTGAGCACGTTTCTGCTCGTGGAGCTTATTAGAAACATGCAGAGGCTTTTTAGGTCGGGTACAATCACTTCTATCTGAACCACTTCTCTTGCCCGCTTCCATCGCTGCAACACCTGTTGACCTGATAACTGCTCTCATATCTGGTAAACCGAGGGGCGTCCAAAACGGCCGTGTGGGGGGTCGCCTTAAAACCGCCTACCTTCTCTGGTCCAAACAAATCCAGAGCATTCAGGAGCAGAATCTAAAGTTAGAAAGAGGGCGATGATGAGATCTTAAGCTGACATTTTTAACATTTAAGAGCAGCAACAGAAAAATGTTCTCGGGAAGCGGCAAGCGTGCTGTACCTGAGGAAAACAATGGTTTCTAGTGACGCCTCTGTTTGTGATCGGACACTTAGACTGGAGATTTAAGTGTTTTGTAAACTTCAGTTCCTTTTAGACAACTTGTGTTTTTAAATGATATAATCTCTGTTGATTTAATGATCAGCAGCATCAAAAAGTACCAAATCTTAAAAAAAAAACTACACCTTTTATTTGATGAGACAGGTATGAAGGAGAGGAATGAATTCATCCAAAAAAATCCTTCTCACTGTTTGGATTGAACACATTGCCAATGTCTGAACGTCTTCTTTTTGGCGACATCACAGTCTTCACAAACCACAAACATTCATCTCTTGGAGTGAAAAGGGTTCGGTTACATACAAAAATTGTGGACAAAACTAACAAAAGTTGTAGTCCGAATTCCCCCCGTGTGTCTTCAGAGGAACCAAAGTGAACCTGTTAGTAAAGGATCAGTACAGTCTCTGAACCTGTCAACAGCTCTGTGCTCCATAACCTGACATCACATGCTAACACGCTAACACGCTAATCTGTAAACTGTGTGGTCTGGCTGTAGTTTCCTGCTTGGCTCAGGGCTGTAGGACAGAGTTGACCTCTCTGCTGTGGAGCGACGTCAGCAGCGGCAGCAGGGTGTGAGGATGACGAGGGACCACCGAGGACGAAGTTTAGGAAAAATAACCGCTCAGAGTTTACTGTCAGAGAGTCTGAGTTGAGTGTTTCTGGTGTTTGCACGCGGACTCGGTGTATGTTGGGCTCTGATGTAAGCAGGAGACATTTACAGACGTGTACTTTCTGTATTGTGTCTTCTGTAAAGACACAACAAATGCCTTTTTTATTGGGGTTATTTTGAGACTTATATAAATTATAATTAGCAGGGATGATATTTGTAGCAGCACATTTTTCCCCCTCTGTAAAAAAAACCATTTGCATCCAGATGTTGTGACAGCTGTTTGGGGTCTGTACAACATTTGTGGGCCAGATCATCTCGGCAGCTCGACTTCATTCCTTCATCACATTTTTTCTTTATTGAAACATTGCAGCTCTATGATTTAGATGTTGCCCAAAACCAAAGCGCAGTTTTGAAAATATGTGGATGGATGGGTTCAGTGTACAGCCTTAGTGCTCGTCTACTGCGGTGACTCCAAGTCGAGAGAAACAGCCTTGAATAAGACGTGTTTGTAAAGAATAAAAAACAAACAAAAAATTATTTGATTATTCTATTATTCAAAGGTGGGGTTGGTTATCCTTGATAGCTATCATGTTTCAAAATATAACATCCCCTCATGGCTCCTTCAACATTTTGAAGTTTACAGGCGTTTGATCTGTGTACTTTACAGCAGCTAGAGATGACAGCTTTTTCTGATTTGTTGATTGCTATCGGGCACAAAGACTGTTTTAAAGTTGACCCATTCTGCTGAAATCTGTGTTTGCTGATGTCAAACTGGGACTTGTTGGTCTTCACTTAAACACCTGAAGTTATAAATATGAACTCGGTACAAATTCTGACAGTTTACACAGCAGTCAGTACCCTGTTATATCTTTATGTGCAAAGCGTGCAGCCCCTTTTTGGTCATTATTGTGAATATGTTTTTGTTTAATTGACGAGGAGCAGTAATTGACTTTTGGTTTAGCAAGTTTCAGTTTGTTTCGTTTTTTCGTCATGTGTCCTAGCTGACTGAAAAATGGTACCAGAACAAATCTATCTATGCTAATTAAAGAGTTAGGGGGACCTTTGGACGCTTAGTGCAGCACTTTTGGTCCCAGGACTTGACTCAGGTGTTGGTCTCACTCTCAACTCACAGATTTATCTTTGTATCTTTTTAGTCTTGTATTAACTTGTTTCCTCTGTCTCTGTTTGTGCAGAGGTCGTACACGTTGATCGTGGAGGCTCTGGACTTCAACAACGACTCTTCATCTGGCAGTGAGTACAATCATCATCATCATTACACCTCTCTGCCCAGAGTGTCTTTTTCAGCAACTTTTGTAACCGCTAAGAGACCCCTGATGTTTATTGTTACACACTCTTTCACCCGCCTGTCGGAGTGTTTACATGCCCTGTTTGAGTCCCATTGAGAAAAGACGGTTTGTAAAGAGAGAGTGTGAGGAGAGAGTGAAGCTGCTAACTTAGACTCTGAGTGTCAGTGAAGCTTTCAGAGCGAGCGTGTTGGCTGCGTGCTGTATTTGGCGTCCCTCAGGGAACCATTATCGGCCCACTGAGAAGTCTGCTGACCTCAGCTCAGGTGTGTGTGTGTGTGTGTGTGTGTGTGTGTGTGTGTGTGTGTGTGTGTGTGTGTGTGTGTGTGTGTGTGTGTGTGTGTGTGTGTGTGTGTGTGTGTGTGTGTGTGTGTGTGTGTGTGTGTGTGTGTGTGTGTGTGTGTGTGTGTGTGTGTGTGTGTGTGTGTGTGTGTGTGTGTGTGTGTGTGTGTGTGTGTGTGTGTGTGTGTGTGTGTGTGTGTGTGTGTGTGTGTGTGTGTGTGTGTGTGTGTGTGTGTGTGTGTGTGTGTGTGTGTGTGTGTGTGTGTGTGTGTGTGTGTGTGTGTGTGTGTGTGTGTGTGTGTGTGTGTGTGTGTGTGTGTGTGTGTGTGTGTGTGTGTGTGTGTGTGTGTGTGTGTGTGTGTGTGTGTGTGTGTGTCATTCGTGTTTCTGTCCAAACATGGAGGCAGAAATAAACGTGCTGCGAGTGAAAGTTGAACCTCCAGCAGTCAAACAGAGCTGAGAGGTAAAAACTGAATCTGCGAGGACAGAACAAATATTGACCCTCTCAGTTGAGCTACAAACAGCTGGTTTTATTGAACACCTGCATCCTTCGGTTACTGTGCTGCAGCTCAGGTAGACCCCAGAAGACACGGCTGCTTCTCCTATCAGGGTTATGATGTTTATAAAGCAGCTGGTGCAAATAGAGGAGCTTTGTGATCTTTATCTCAGGAGCTGGTGGAGACTAAAAACAGAGCTAAAAGAGAGAGAATAATGGATGCACATTCATCAGATGGATACAGACACGCTTGTTATTCACATGTTGTCATGACTACTTCATAAGGCCATTGTTGGTGCATCATTTGCAGCAAAGAGTGGAAAAAATCACTGATTGCCAATATGGTGGCTGAATTGTTTTTTGAAGGGAAATCGACATTTTAAAGTGGATTATAAATCAATATAAGTCTGTAATGGTTCTTTGAAGCCTGCTTTCTTTAAGCAATGGACTTTACAAGAGGATATGTTACTTTATGTATGTCTTGGAGTCTGTGCCCTGGACAATTTGAAGAAAAAACGGATCGATGCTTCTTTCACAAAGACCGCAGGAAGCAGTAAACCCAAACTCTGTTAAGATTGTCCCGACAGAAACCCTTAGAGGACATGATAAAAACCCTTTACATAAAAACCCTTTACCCACCTCCGCTGCAGGTGTGCTGCAGCTCTCAGCCAGGTGTGGGCTCAGCAGCTCAGGCGGAATTCATCGAGAACGTGCAAAGTTTGAATATTTGCTGAAACGTCCCGCACGAAGCAGGTCCTGCCTTTTGTGAGCTGCTTCACTATTTTTTCAAATCTGCTACCTGTGTGCTGTTTTTAGCACATTTATTTCTTCCCCATCGGGATGTGAAGAGTCACAGTTTGCTCTCAGCCTGGATGGTGTTACCTGCTCTGAGGTTTTCTAAAGGTTTCAGCTCGTTCGCTCCGGCTGCCCGTCGGTTTAAACAAACAGCTTCACCTCAGCCTGAGCACGCTTTCCACCCCACAGCTGAAATACCACAGAGCCGCTCAGCATTTTTTTCAAACTCTGGAAAACTACAGCTGCCAGCCTCAGCAGTCACTGAGACAATCTTCTACGTAGCAACAAGTTAGCATGTCAAAGCTAACTCAAACAATAATGCTGCACGAGGCTCATTCAGAGGTTGTTGAAAGAGATCCAAAACGTACAACAAATTCACTCTCTGTTGTGTTCAGGTGCGATCGAGAAAGCCGTCCACTCGGGGATGATCAATCCCAACCGTCAGTGGCAGAACCTGAAGCACGACGGCCAAGTGGCTCAGTTCACCTTCCAGGTCCGCCTCACCTGTGACGAGCACTACTACGGCTTCGGCTGCAACAAGTTCTGCCGCCCGAGAGACGACTTCTTCGGACACTACGAGTGCGACCACAACGGCAACAAGACGTGTCTGGAGGGCTGGAGCGGTCCGGACTGTAACACGGGTGAGTGAGATCTGTGTAAAGGTTTTTAATGACAAATACTATCTGCAGATTTAGGAAAACTGTTCTCCAATATTCTCCAAAAGTAGCTGCAGTTGTACTTCCTCTGGTGGTGCATTCAGATGCTCCTGGGGAAACTCAATTTGACTTTCATGAAGATGGATAAAAGTTATTTATTTGTCCGTCTTGTTTTCTGACACTCTGTCTTTTTCTGTGTTTCTCCGCAGCGATCTGCAGGCAGGGCTGCAGCTCAGAACATGGATCCTGTAAAGTTCCTGGAGAGTGCAAGTGAGAACACACACACACACACACACACACACACACACACACACACACACATTTCTGTGGTTGATAGTGAGGTAAACACAGGAAACTCTGAAGAGACAGAGGTGTAACATTCACAGAACAGAGCGAGGACTTGAGGTCTTCAAGAACACAAAACATTAAATAGTATTTACAGCAACAGGGTTCTGTTTTTGTGTGAGCATGTTAGAAATTGTAAATATTGTTGATCAGTGGTTTTCCAAGTCGTCCATTAGTTGTAGCTTTAAAGGAGCAGTATGTAACTCCGGCCCCTAGTGTTTAAAATGGGTACTGCAGTCTAAATTCTAAACATCATAGAGAGCTGTCCCCCCCCCCTCCTCCTCTCTAGAGTCGATGCTCACACAGGTCACCATGTGGTGGACTCTGAAGCTTCAGTGTTTATCCAGCTCTGCATGGGTCTGTAAACCTTTCTGTGTTCTAACCTCTCTCCATTTTTCAAAAGCATCTCCAATATTGATCCTAGTTTGAGCACGTTTCTGCTCGTGGAGCTTATTAGAAACATGCAGAGGCTTTTTAGGTCGGGTACAATCACTTCTATCTGAACCACTTCTCTTGACCGCTTCCATCTCTGGAAGCAATTTTGATGAAGGATAAGAGTTACTCACAATAAGGCGTATAGCTGACCTGATTGACAGGTGGGCGTGGTGTAACGGTTTGTTAGCCTGAGACAGCATTTCCAGCTTGGAGACCGCCATCGATGGGACTCCAGCGCCCCCTGCAGGAACAGACGGGTGACGTCACTCAGGCTTCATCCAGTAATATTTACAGTGTATCTGTGTCTGTGTGTGTGTGTGTGTGTGTCTGTGTGTGTGTGTGTGTGTGTGTGTGTGTGTGTGTGTGTGTGTGTGTGTGTGTCAGGTGTCTGTACGGCTGGCAGGGAGATTACTGTGATCAGTGTATTCCTCACCCCGGCTGTGTTTACGGCAGCTGTGTGGAGCCGTGGCAATGCCTGTGTGACACCAACTACGGAGGACAGCTGTGTGACAAAGGTACACACACACACACACACACACACACACACACACACACACACACACACACACACACACACACCTGTCTTTATATGCTTTATTGATCATTTTGTGAACGTGAGTTTTCAATAAATGGAGTTGTGTGTGTGTTTGTGTCTCTGCAGATCTGAACACGTGTGCGACGCTGCAGCCGTGTTCGAACGGAGGAACCTGCAGCAACACGGGACCGGACAAATATCACTGCGCCTGTCGGGACGGCTTCTCCGGTGTCAACTGTCAGAGAGGTGAGAGGAGCCGACTGCACCGCCTATTCATTCAAATTCAGGATTTAAACTGAAGGAGAGAACAAAGTTTTATGTTGGTGTAAAATAGATCCTCACAGCTCCGTCTCTCCTGGTCTGTCTCTCTCTCTCTCCTGGTCTGTCTCTCTCTCTCTCCTGGTCTGTCTCTCTCTCTCTCCTGGTCTGTCTCTCTCTCTCTCCTGGTCTGTCTCTCTCTCTCTCCTGGTCTGTCTCTCTCTCTCAGCGGACCACGCCTGTCTGTCTGCCCCCTGTGTGAACGGAGGGAGCTGTGCTGAGACCAGTCTGGGTTTCGAGTGTCGCTGTGCGCCCGGATGGAGCGGACCGTCCTGCTCTATCAGTACGACTGCCTGAACCTTCAAACCTTTTAATCGTATGCTTTTTTTTTTTAAACCCCCCAAAGAGACGATTCATGAACTCCGTTTGTCCCCTCAGATGTGGACGAGTGTGTGGTGAACCCCTGCAGTCATGGCGGGACCTGTCAGGACCTGGTCAACGGTTTCAGGTGTTTGTGTCCTCCTCAGTGGACCGGGAAGACCTGCCTCATCGGTCAGTGATCCTCAGATACATGCTCTGCTGTTTTAGATGAATTCTAACTCTGATGTTGATGCTTGAGAAGAAACTTTTTTTGGACTCCTCATTGAAGTCGTGATTCATATTTTCCACTGCGGAGACTTTTCTGTGGATTTATGTACAAATAAATCTGCTGAAATCACGTCGAGCAGAGCTCCATCTTCTCTTTGCTGAGACTGCTGAAGGTTTTATTTGCAAAATCTGCAGGATGTTGCCTGGAGGAACGGTTGTGGTTTGGAGGATTAGCGCCCCATATCGCCTCACCACAGCGCTAATCAACCGCCGACCACCAGCCACATGCTCCTCAGTGTTTAGCTGTGTGTAGCTCGTCTGCCTGTTTTCCTGCTGACTGAAGCCAGACTCAGAAAACACATTAACACTGTTTATGTTTCATTATTGCAGCGAGTCTGGAGTCATATTAACTCCATCTGTTGTCAGGGTGCCGTTACACCCGACCGTTTACATCTTTGCCCTTGCCTGGTCGTCGCTTAAAGAGACACTTTGTAACTTTAAATCTAAAAAAAGCCTTCGGTTTTTAAGCCTCAAGTTTGGCATTTTGGCGAGCGCCATCTTGTTTTTGGAAGCAGAAATTACCCTATTTGGACAATAGGGGGAAGCACTTAGTGTGGATATTTGTACAATTACGGTCCAGGCTGATACATGCACTAGCTAATAAGGTAGCTAAAAAGCTAAGCTAACAAGTCAGGCGCAAGAGAAAGCACAGATTAGCTGCTAATTGTTGCTAACATGTACAATACAGTAAAGCTCTAATGTGACTGGTTGTGAAAAGTGGAGCTCAATGCACTGCAGGAGACAGACTCTAGTGGACACTGGAGGAACTGCAGCTGTAAAGTTAAACATTTTAACATGGGGCTCTATGGGGACTGACTCACTGCAGGAGACAGACTCTAGTGGACACTGGGGGAACTGCAGCTGTAAAGTTGGACATTTTAACATGGAGCTCTATGAGGACTGACTCACTGCAGGAGACAGACTCTAGTGGACACTGGAGGAACTGCAGCTGTAAAGTTAGACATTTTAACATGGAGCTCTATGGGGACTGACTCACTGCAGGAGACAGACTCTAGTGGACACTGGAGGAACTGCAGCTGTAAAGTTAGACATTTTAACATAGAGCTCTATGGGGACTGACTCACTGCAGGAGACAGACTCTAGTGGACACTGGAGGAACTGCAGCTGTAAAGTTAGACATTTTAACATAGAGCTCTATGGGGACTGACTCACTGCAGGAGACAGACTCTAGTGGACACTGGAGGAACTGCAGCTGTAAAGTTAAACATTTTAACATGGGGCTCTATGAGGACTGACTCACTACAGGAGACAGACTCTAGTGGACACTGGAGGAACTGCAGCTGTTTTGAAACTTGATTGTGCACACTTTGTACGCTCTGGTTTCACTTTTTTTTCCCTCTTTTAGATGCTAACGAGTGTAAAGATGACCCCTGCGTCAACGCCAACTCCTGCAGAAATCTGATTGGAGGATACTTCTGCGAGTGTCTTCCTGGTTGGACGGGGCAGAACTGTGCCACCAGTGAGTAAGACTCTACATTGACGCAATAGAGGAATCAGGCGCTCTTCAAATTACTTTGTTTGTTGATTTGTTTGTTTGTGCTGTTTTTGTTTGTTTGTTTGTTTCTGATTCAACAAAATATTTGTGTAAAAAGCACAATAACGAAAAAAAATTGAAGCGATTGAGGCAGCAGTAGAGCAGCAACACCTGCGTCTTGTGTGCTTAAATTCCTGTGTTTGTCAGTGGAGTCTTGAGGAATGGAAAGTTGTTTCTACTTTTGGAAAAACATCTTAAAATGTGCAACTTTATTTTCCTGTCCAATTTTGCGCAACTAATCTTGGGGTCTATGGTTGTCTTATTGTTTTTATAACATCTTTTTAAACATGTGATTCCCCCCCCCCTTCCCTCCAGATATCAATGACTGCCAAGGCCAGTGTCAAAACGGAGCTACCTGTAAGGTGAGCCTCAGCTGATTTACACCACTTCATGTTTAGAGTTTGTTTTCAGGCCGTTGTTTCTTCTGCAGAGCTATGAACAGTAAACGCTGAGGCATGCATGTAGGGCAGAGACAGAACTGTGTGTGTGTGTGTGTGTGTGTGTGTGTGTGTGTGTGTGTGTGTGTGTGTGTGTGTGTGTGTGTGTGTGTGTGTGTGTGTGTGTGTGTGTGTGTGTGTGTGTGTGTGTGTGTGTGTGTGTGTGTGTGTGTGTGTGTGTGATGCCTCCATGACAACAGCAGATCAGATTTCTCCAAACTTTCTCATTTCCCCCGCAGAACATAAACAGTCTGCCGTCGTTCTTTACAGACGCTGATTGCTTTATTTTCTCTTCCATTCTTCCTCT